>NC_142797.1:3964109-4114954 GCF_049724085.1 Artemia sp. Qi Xiang Cuo | reverse complement strand
TGTGGGCCAAATTCCTAGCGAAAAACCCGAGTGGATGACTTGAAAATAAAATTTTTAACGAGAAATGGCTGAAAAGTGTTTTGGGGGAGATGGGTTGATTGGCAGAAGGGTGTCTCAGAGTACTTATAGTGCTGTACTGTGGGCCAAGTTGCTAGCGGAAAACCCGTGAGGATGACTTGAAATAAAATTTTTTAACAAGAAATGGATGAAAAGTGTTTTGGGGGAGATGGGTTGATTGGCAGAAGGGTGTCTTAGAGTACTTACAGTGCTATACTGTGGGCCGAGTTGCTAGCAGAAAACCCGTGTGGATGACTTGAAATAAAATATTTTAACAAGAAATCTCTGAAAAGTGTTTTGGGGGAGATAGGTTGATTGGCAAAAGTGTGTCTGAGAGTAGTTATAGTGTGATAGTAGGGGGCGAGCTGCTTGCGAAAAATCTAAGCTAATAAGGGTTTTTTACTGTAAGCTCTAGTTTTGTGTAAGAAAATTTGGAAAAGAAAAATTCGTTGATTCATAGGTGAAACTTAAGTCCATGTTTTGGTCGAAAAATAAACTATATCCATAAAATCTGAACTAATTAGGGTTTTTGACCGTAAAATCTTGTTTCATGTAAGAAAATTATGAAAAATTCAAATCTGCGGTTCAAATGTGTATCTTAGGTCCATTTTGGATCGAAAAATAAAACTATTTCCGTAAAATCTATGCTAATAAGGGTTTTTGACTGTAAACTCTAGTTTGTTTATTTTTTGTAAGAAGCTTATGGAAAATACAAATCTGTGGTTCAAACGTGAAACTTCAGTCCAATTTTGGATCGAAAAAAAAATAATTTCCGTAAATACTATGCTAATAAGGGTTTTTCACTTTAAACTCTAGTTTTTGTAAGAAAATTACGAAAAATATAATTCGCTGATTCATATGGGAAACTTAAGTCAAGTTTTGGATCGAAAAATAAACTCGTTCCGTAAAATCTGAGCTGATAAGGGTTTTTGACCGTAAGCACGGGTTTTTTTGTAAGAAAATTATTGAAAATACAATTCTCTGGTTCAAATGTGAAACTTAAGTCTATTTTTGATCGAAAAATAAACTATTTCTGTAAAATCTGAGCTAATAAGGGTTTTTGACCGTAAATTTTAGTTTTTTGTAAGAACATCAGGGAAAATACAATTCTCTGGTTCAAATGTGAAACTTAAGTCTATTTTTGGATCGAAAAATAAAACTGTTTTTGTAAAATCTGAGCTAATATGGGTTTTTGACCCTAAACTCTAGTTTTTTCTAAGAAAATTATGGAAAATACAATTCGTTGGCGGGGTTACGTGCGCGCACGTAACCCCGTCTAAATTAACATTAAAAAATGAAATAAAGCTATGTTGACTTTGCACATTTTATTAAAAATGTCCAACAATGGATGCTGAAAAAGCATTTATTCACTCTGATATTTAGTTTTTGTTAATTATAATTGTTGTAACTGACAAAAGATGTTGATAAAAAATAAATTATTCACTCTTATACTTAGATTTTGTCAATTTTAACCCATGTACCCGAGAAAGGGATGCTGATATAGAATTTAATCAATCTGATACTTAGATTTTATTTCCCATGTACCTGAGAAATGGATGTTGATATAGAATTTAATAAATCTGATACTTAGTTTTTGCCAATTTTTTCCGATATTTTATCCTATGTATCCGAGAAAAGGATGCTGATATAGAATTTAGTCACTCTGATACTTAGATTTTGTCAATTTTATCCGACATATCCGATAAAGGATGTTTTTAAAGCATTTGTTCATTCTGAAATTTAGATTCTGTCAATTTTATTTGATATATCTGACAAAGGATGTTGATAAAAAAAATATTCACTCTGACACTTAGATTCTGTCAATTTTATTCGATGTATCTGACAAAAAATGTTGTTAAATAAAATTTATTCACTCTAACACTTAGATTTTGTTAACGTTTTCCTATATATCCTAGAAATGGATGTTGATATAGAATTTAATCACTCTTATACTTAGATTTTGTGAAATTGCTGTATTGTCTGTATAGGAAGTGACTTCAATCGATAATGAATAATAATAAAGAGTTTGTTCAATTTTTTTCATAATTTCCCGAATTAAATTTCTGTATTGTATATCCAAGAGGTGAATTCAAGAAAGAGTTTGTTACTTACTTACTTACTTACTTACTACTACTTACAATTTTTTCATAATGACATATCCAACGGATGTTGATAAAGAATTTATTCATTCTGATACCTAGATTTTGTCAATGTTATCCCATGCACCTGAGATATTTATGTTGATATAGAATTTATTCATTCTGATACCTAGATTTGGTCAATATTATCCCATGATTCTGACAATAGATGTGTATAAATTTTTTTTCTTACATCTCTGATGTTTCGACATGCATTCTAACCGTTTGATATGCTAGCATGCTTTAAAAATAATGAACACATCACAAAGTAGCACATAGTATATTTTTAATGAAACAATTCCATGTAGATTATTAATACAAAAAAAATAATTATCCTTTATTAATATCATATGATCAACTTTGGACATTTTGAATCTGTTCCATAAAATAGTTCACCATGTTCTCTCTTGATATTGTAGCTGTTGTCTTCTCTTTACTCGTAATCGGTAGAATAATCATTATTCCATTTTGAGTCATTCACAATATTTACTGATGTGTCACCGAGAGGTTCAATATGGGTTTCATCTTTGGTATTATTTGATTCATCGACTGTTTTATTAATGGTAGTAACGTTTGCTGGCACTTTGTTTTTCATCGATTCATCTTGATATTCCATAGTGATATTTTCTGACAATGCCCTTTTTATTTTTCTTGGCAATTTCACTGTCCATTATCACATTATTTCTACACAGGTAACAGTTTCGACACGTAGCCAAGATATGGTTTACGATATTAGTAGAAGAGTAGGCCTTTCTTTTATTGACCTTCCGTTGAATGCTAACACCTAAAAGATGACGACTGGATGTATCAGTAGGTAATGTGTTAACTGCAACAGTAGCAAGGAGTTGTCCTCTATCATCAACGATTATCTTTATGTTGGCATTCTCTTTGAGTGCAATCATCTCCGGAGATCTCAATCTCGCATATCCACCATTTGTACAATGGAATTTTTTCGGTATTCCAAAGAAATTTAATTCCTTACTATCATGACAATGCATGCATACATTTCCAATAGTGCTACCACTTGTACTTATCTCATAGTTTAAATACTTCTCCTTGTCGGCATTCAATGCTACAATAACATTGTCATGTGAACACACTTTATTAAAAGGCTCCATCTTCACTTTTTTTTATAGATATGACTTATGTGTTTATCTTTAAACTGCGTAAAAAATACTGATTTAATACATGCAATAGACTAGGTAGTGTCAATAACCGGACATAGAATACCAGTGGGAAGACCAAATCGTTTCTCTGAGCAATCAAAGAGTACAATTGTTAGAGCCGTAAGCATATTTTTTCATTTTAAGGTACGTACAAAAAAAATAAAATAAAAAAAAAGTTGAATAATTTCGAAGTTAAAAAAAATTGGTTGTTTTTATGAAAAAAAATATTAAATTGGAACCATCAGTCTCATTACTAGCAGTATCCAAAATGGACCTAAGTTTCACCGTTGAACCAGGAAATTGTATTTTTCCTAATGTACCTACAAAAAACTAGAGTTTACGGTTAAAAATCCTTATTGGCCCAGATTTTATAGAAATAGTTTATTTTTCGATACAAAAATAGACTTAAGTTTCATATTTGAACCAGAGAATTGTATTTTTGATAATTCTTTTACAAAAAACAATAGTTTAAGGTCAAAAACCCTTATCAGATCAGATTTTATATAACTAGTTTATTTTTCAATCTATAACTGGACTTAAGTTTCAACTTTGAACCAGAGAATTGTATTTTCCATAATTTTCTTACAAAAACTAGAGTTTACGGTGAAAAACTCTTATTAGCATAGATTTTACAGAAATAATTTATTTTTCGATCCAAACCTGGACTATAACTGAACTTATGTATTTTCCATAATTTTCTTACAAAAAATAAACAAACTAGAGTTTACGGTCAAAAACCCTTATTAGCATAGATTTTACGGAAATAGTTTTATTTTTCGATCCAAAATGGACCTAAGTTTCACATTTGAATGAGAGAATTATATTTTCCATAATTTTCTTACAGGAAACTAGAGTTTATGGTCAAAAACCCTTATTAACTCAGATTTTACAGAAATAGTTTATTTTTCGATCCATAGCTGGACCTAAGTTTCACCTATGAACCAACGAATTTTATTTTCCATAATTTTCTTACAAAAAATTAGAGTTTACGGTCAAAAACCCTTATTAGCTTAGATTTTTCGCTAGCAACTCGCCCCCCACTATCACACTATAAGCACTCTAAGACACCCTTCTGCCAATCAACCTATCTCCCCCAAAACACTTTTCAGAGATTTCTTGTTAAAAATTTTTATTTTAAGTCATCCACACGGGTTTTCTGCTAGCAACTCGGCCCACAGTATAGCTCTATAAGTACTCTAAGACACCCTTCTGCCAATCAACCCATCTCCCCCAAAACACTTTTCACCCATTTCTTGTTAAAATTTTTTATTTCAAGTCATCCACACGGGTTTTTCGCTTGGAATTCGGCCCACTGTACAGCACTGTAAGTACTCAAAGACACCCTTCTGCCAATCAACCCACCTCCCACAAAACAATTGTCAGCCATTTCTCGTTAAAAATTTTATTTTCAATTCCTCCAGTCGGGTTTATCACTAGGAATTTGGCCCACAGTACAGCACTATAAGTACTCTAAGACACCCTTCTGCCATCAACCCATCCCCCCAAAAATATTTTTTCAGAGATTTATTGTTAAAAATTTTTATTTCAAGTCATCTCCATGGGTTTTTCACTAGGAACTCGGCCCAGAGTACAGCACTATAAGTACTCTAAGACACCCTTCTGCCAATCAACCCATCCCCCCCAAAACACTTTTCAGTCATTTCTCGTTAAAACTTTTATTTTCAAGTCATCCACTCGGGTTTTTCGCTATGAATTCGGCCCACAGTACAGCACTAAAAGTACTCTAAGAAACTCCGCTCCCATCACGCCACCACTTGTGTATTATACAGAACACATTGAAGAAGTAAAGCTATCCGTTATTAAAATTCTTTTCTTGCCATCTACATCTCTCGTAGTATCAACTTTTTAGTATAGTATAACGTTAAACTCTATTTTAAATTGACAACACTGTTCAAACACCACTTATGTATTATACAGTACACATCGAAGAAGTAAAGGTAGGTCAAGTCATAAGACCATCCCTTTTTGTTTCTCCATCTTAATACGATCCAATTCGCAAATTTTATCTAGCTCTGTTTTTTTTTCCTATTATTCAATTAATAACGTTCGTACAGTCCAATTCGCGAATCCCTTATCATTTTTTGCAACTTTCAATCAAACAGTTCCGATTGTAGCATCCAATTTTTTGGCATGCAAATAGCATCTAGTTTCAAAACGTGTTTAATCACTTTGCTTGGGAAGGTACCAAGGAACATTGTCGCTTTTTTGCAATGTCCACGTGTAACTATAGTGTCTCAGGCGTAGATTTTCTTGTAGGGGTCATATCTATTACACTTTTGAGCATATTCTTGTAGGGTTCGGACTGTGTATACTGATACTACTTATTATATAACTGGTTGCGTTCAAACCTGTAAGCTTAATCACGTAGGGGGTTGATTTCATCGAACGAAGAAACAAATTAGTTTTTTAAATTTTCAGATATTTTTCAAGTTTGAATGAAAATTTAAAATTATTGCTCAGACACCGTACATATTTTTGCAGTTTACATAGTAACTTTAGCGATTCTGAACTGAACTTAAAATTTTTCCAACTTTTGTTCATGTCTTAAAAAGACATTGCTTATGCTTAGAAGAAAGGAAATTCGGTATGATGTTTTTATAAAGACGATTTTTACTAAGCTTCAAAATTTTGGTTTTCTTTTTTAAAGTTTTTGAATTGTTGTAATCCCTTGTTGAAATATATACAAATATTTTTGCAATTACCAGTTTTTGTTCTTTAGGCAATTTAACGTCTTTTCATACGGCAGTCTATTCAAAGATATTTGATTTTTACAGCAAGTCAGATTTCTAACAACGATTTCTACTAAACTTCAAACTTTTCGTTTTCTTTTTTAAGATTTTGGAATTGTTGTAATCCCTTGTCAAATATGTACAAATATTTTTGCAATTACCAGTTTTTGCTTTTTAAGCATGTGACAATATCATTGCAATTGTTATGCTTATTAAATAAAAAAACAAGTTTTTTTTAACTAAAAGTAAGGAGCGACATTAAAACTTAAAACGAACAAAAATTATTCCGTATGTGAATTGGGCTGCACCCTCCTCAACGATCTTTGCGCTAACTTTTTTTATTGTTTTAGAAAATAGAGTTGTGAGAAAGAGTCAAATTGTAGCGTAAAGAGCGAGGCGTTGAGGAGGGGACAGCTCCTTTCATATACGGAATCATTTCCGTTCGTTTCAAGTTTTAATGTCACTCCTTACTTTCAGTTAAAAACATTTCTTTTTTTATTTAATTTCTGAACGTTTTTGAATTAATGCAGCTTTGATTGCGGCTCACCGTATATGGAAATTAAAGCAAAATTTGCATATTAATTTTACTTATTTTTGGCTAAATAGCTTTCTCGAAATTTTGTTCTGACGTAATTTATGAAATAGCTTACGTAACAAACTTCTATATTGGTATGTTTTTATTATGTATATTATGGAGTTCGCCCTCTTGTCAATACCTCGAAATTTACGCTAAAGTTCGAATTTTGTTCGAATCACTAACCCCTGACTCACAAAAGCCGGTTAATTAGAATAGATAGCTCTTTTGAAAGTACTAAAACTTTAGTCGCAAAGAACGAGGTATTGACTTTGGGGCAAACCCCCTCATATACGTAATAATTTCTGTTCGTTTTAAGTTTTAATGTTGCTCCTTACTTTCAGTTAAAAAAAGCTTATTTTTTTATTTAATTTCTGATCGTTTTTTATATAATGCTGGGAAATCTGGCATCCCCTTCATAGAAATGTCCTTTCCCCCAAGAAAACATACTCCATGGAAAGATCCTCCCCCGTAACACCCTACTCCGACCCTCCCCCCCACCAGAAAAATATCCCTCCTGAAAACGTTTGTATATTTCCCAAAAACCCTCTGGGCAAGGGTTTTAAGTTATGCCCTGGGGGCATATAAGGTTTTTATAGAAGGCGTCGTCGTAGAAACTTCAAAACAGGCTCATTCCATTGGAAATTCAACGGGCTAGTACTTAAACTAGCTGAGGGGGCATATAAGGATTTTATAGAAGGTGTTAACGTAGAAACTTCAAAACAGGCTCATTCGATTGCTAATTACAAGGGCTAGTACCCTTTTTAATAGTCGAAAGGAATTGGATGGCAACTAGCCCCACCCCCATGCCCATCATTCCGCCAAATACATCCAATCAAAATTTTTAGATAGCCATTTTGTTCAGCGTAGTTGATTTCCAGATAGAAAATATGTTTTTGAGGAGGACACTCCCCCATAACCCTCAGGGCAAGGGTTTTAAGTTATGCCCTGGGGGCATATAAGGTTTTTATAGATGGTGTTGTCGTAGAAACGTCAAAACAGGCTCATTCGATTGGAAATTCAAAGGGCTAGTACACTTTTTAATAGTCGAAAGTGATTGTAGGGCAACTAGCCCCCCCCCCCCGCACGCTCATCATTCCCCCTAACACATCCAATAAAATTTTGAGATAGCCATTTTGTTCAGCGTAGTTGATTTCCAGATAGAAAATATGTTTTTGAGGAGGACACTCCCCCAAAACTCCCAGGGCAAGGGTTTTAAGTTATGCCCTGGGGGCATATAAGGTTTTTATAGAAGGCGTTGTCGTAGAAAATTCGAAAAGGGCTCATTTGATTGGGGAATGGAGTGGCTAGTGCCCTTTTTAATAGTCGAAATTGATTGGAGGGCAACTAGCCCCCCCCCACGCCCATCATTCGCCCAAACACATCCAAGCAAAATATTGAGATAGCCATTTTGTTCAGCGTAGTTGGTTTCCAGATAAAAAATATGTTTTTGAGGAGGACACTATCCCATAACCCTCAGGGCAAGGGTTTTAAGTTATGCCCTGGGGGCATATCAGGTTTTTATAGAAGGTGTTGTCGTAGAAACTTCAAAACAGGCTCATTCGATTGGAAATTCAAAGGGTTAGTACCCTTTTTAATAGTTAAAAGTGATTGGAGGGCAACTAACCCCCCCCCCCCCACGCCCATCATTCCCCCAAACACATCCAATCAAAATTTTGAGATAGCAATTTTGTTCAGCGTAGATGATTTCCAGATAGGAAATATATTTTTGAGTAGGACACTCTCCCACCACCCTTAGGGCAAGGTTTTTAAGTTTTGGCTTGGAGTTACGTAAGGTATTAATACAAGGCGTTGTCATAGAAACTTCAATAAAGGCTCAATCGATCGAAAATTAATTGGCAAGTATCCTTTTTCATAGTCGTAAGTGATTTGAGGGGCAACGAGCCCCCCCCCCCCCCACGCCAATCATTCCCCCAAACACATACTATCAAAATTTTAAGATAGCCATTTTATTCAGCGTAGTTGATTTCCAAATAGAAAATAAATTTTTGAGGAGGACCCCCCCCCCCCCAAAAAAAAACTCCCAGGGCTAGGGGTTTTAAGTTATGCCCTGGGGGCATATAAGGTTTTTATAAAAGATGTCGTAGAAACTTCAAAAAGGGCTCATTCGATTGGGAAATGTTGTGGCTAGTGCCCTTTTTAATAGTCGACAGTGATTGGAGGACAACTAGCCCCCCCACGCCCACCATTCCCCCAAACACACCCAATCAAAATTTTGAGATAGCTATTTTGTTCAGCGTAGTTTTTTTCATTCGATTGGAAATTCGAAGGGCTATTACCCTTCTTAATAGTCGGAAGTGATTGGAGGGTAACTAGCCCCCCACGCACTTCATTCCCCCAAACACATCCAATCAAAATTTGAGATAGCCATTTTGTTCAGCGTAGTTGATTTCAAGATAGAAAATATGATTTTGAGGAAGACACTCCCCCACATCCCTCAGGGCAAGGGTTTTAACTTATGCCCTGTGGGTATATAAGGTTTTTAAAGAAGGCGTTGTCGTAGATAAAATTCAATAAAAGCTCATTCGACTGGAAATTCTAAGGGCTAGTGCCCTTTTTAATTGTCGAAAGTAATCGGAGGGCAACTTGCCCCCCCCCACACCCATCATTCCCCTAAACACATCCAATAAAAACTTTGAGATAGCCATTTTGTTCAGGGTAGTTTATTTCCAGATAGAAAACACATTTTTGAGGTGGACACTCTCCCACAACCCTCAGGGCAAGGAATTTAAGTTATGCCCTGATGGCACATAAGGTTTTTATTGAAATCTTTGTTGTAGAAACTTGAAATAGGGCTCATCTGATTTGAAATTCAAAGGAATAGTACCCTTTTTAATAGTCCAAAGTGATTTGAGGGCAACTAACCACCTCTTACTCCCACCTTTTCCCCAAACACATCCGATAAAAATTTTTAGATAGCTATTTTTTGGAAATTAGGTCTTTGAGGGTGACAACCCCTCCCCCTGCAGCCCTCAGGGCAGGGGTTGTAAGTTTTGCCCTGGTTTCTATAAAGTTTTTATTGAGAGTGTCGTCCTAGATACTTTACAAGGGTGCATTCAATTGGAAATTGAAAGGGCTAGTGTCCTTTTCAATAGTTGAAAGTGGATAGCGACTAATGGTTTTCTCACGGACACCATTTTCCCAAACATATCGAATTAAAATTTTTGGATATCCATTTTGTTCAACGTAGTTGAAAGTTCTGGAAATTTTGTCTTTTATGATGATAACCCCCTCAGAGTCCTCAGTCCAAGGGTTGTAAGTTAGGCCCCGGGGGCATATAAAGTTTTTATTGAAAGCGTTGTCGTAGAAACTTCAAAAAGATTCATTCGATCGGAAATTCTAATGGCTAGTGCCCTTTTTAATAGTCAAAAGAGATTAGAGGGCAACTAGCCCCCCATGCACCTAATTCCCCAAACACATCCAATCAAATTTTTGAGATAGCCATTTTGTTCAGCGTAGTTGATTTCCAAATAGAAAATATGTTTTTGAGGAGGACACTACCCCAAAACCCTCAGGGCAAGGGTTTTAAGTTATGCCCTGGGGTAAAAGGTTTTTATAGAAGGCGTTGTCGAAGAAACTTCAAAACTGGCTCATTCGATTGGAAATTCAAAGGGCTAGTACCCTTTTTAATACTCAAAAGTGATTGGAGGGTAACTAGGTCCAACACATCCAATCAAAATTTCGAGATAGCCATTTTGTTCAGCGTAGTTGTTTTCCAGATAGAAAAGATATTTTTGGGGAGGACACTCCCTCATAACCCTCAGGTCAAGGGTTTTAAGTTATGCCTTGGGGGCATATAAGGTTTTTAAAGAAGGTGTTGTCGTAGAAACTTCAAAAGAGGCTCATTCGCTTGGAAATTCAAAGGGCTAGTACCCTTTTTAATAGTCGAAAGTGATTGGAGGACAAAGAGCCCACCCTCACGCCCGTCATTCCCCCAAACACATCCAATCAAAATTTTGAGATATCCATTTTATTCAGCGTAGTTGATTTCCAGATAGAAAATATGTTTTTGAGGAGGACACTCCCCCAAAACTCCCAGGGCAAGGGTTTTAAGTTATGCCCTGGGGGCATGTAAGGTTTTTATAGAAGGCGTTGTCGTAGAAAATTCTAACAGGGCTCATTCGATTGGAAAATGGAGTGGCTAATGTCCGTTTTAATAGTCGACAGTGATTGGAGGGCAACTAGCCCCCTCCATGCCCAGCATTCCCCCAAACACATCCAATCAAAATTTTGAGATAGCCATTTCGTTCAGCGTAGTTGTTTACCAGATAGAAAATATGTTTTCGAGGAAGACACGCCCTCACAACCGTCAGGGTAAGGGTTTTGTTATGCCTTGGGGGCATATAAGGTTTTCAAAGAAGGCGTTGTCGTAGAAACTTAAAAACAGGCTAATTCTATTGGAAAGTCAAAGGGCTAGTACCCTTTCTAATAGTCGACAGTGATTGGAGGGTAACTAGCCCCCCCCCCCCGCCCATCATTCCCCCAAACACATCCAATTAAAATTTTGAGATAGCCATTTTTTTTAACGTAATTGTTTTCCAGATAGTAAATACTTTTTTGACAATGACTTTCCTCAAAAGCCCTCGGGGTAAGAGTTTTACGGTATGCCCTGGGGGCATAGGAGGTTTTTATGTAAGGGACTGTCATAGACTTTTTGAAACAGACTCATTCAATAGGAAATTCGAAGGGCTAGTACCCTTTTTAATAGTCGAAAGTGATTGGAGGGCAACTAGGTCCAACACATCCAATCAAAATTTTTAGATAGCCATTTTGTTCAGCGTAGTTGTTTTCCAGATAGAGAAGATATTTTTGAGGAGGACACTCCCTCACAACCCTCAGGGCAAGGGTTTTAAGTTGTGCCCTGGGGGCATATAAGGTTTTTAAAGAAGGCGTTGTCGTAGAAACTTCAAAAGAGGCTCATTCGATTGGAAATTAAAAGGACTAGTACCCTTTTTAATAGTCGAAAGCGATTGGAGGACAAAGAGCCCCCCCCCACGCCCATCATTCCCCCAAACACATCCAATCAAAATTTTGAAATAGCCATTTTATTCAGCGTAAATGACTTCCAGATAGAAAATCTGTTTTTGAGGAGGACACTCCCCCAAAACTCCCAGGGCAATGGTTTTAAGTTATGCCCTGGGGGCATATAAGGTTTTTATAGAAGAAGTTATCGTAGAAACTTCTAAAAGGGCTCATTCGATTGGAAAATGGAGTGGATAGTGTCCTTTTTAATAGTCGAAAGTGATTGGAAGGCAACTAGCCCCCCCCCCCCATGCCCAACATTCCCCCAAACACATCCAATTAAAATTTTGAGGTAGCCATTTCGTTCAGCTTAGTAGTTTTCCAGATAGAAAATATGTTTTCGAGGAGGACATTCCCACACAACCCTCAGGGCAAGGGTTTTAAGTTATGCCCTGGGGGTATAAAAGGTTTTTAAAGAAGGCTCTGTCGTAGAAACTTCAAAACAGGGTCATTCTATTGGAAAGTCAAAGGGCTAGTACCCTTTCTAATAGTCGACAGTGATTGGAGAGCACCTAGCGCCCCCCCCCCGCCCATCATTCCCCCAAACAAATCCAATCAAAATTTTGAGATAGCCATTTTGTTCAGCGTAGTTGATTTCCAGATAGAAAATATTATTTTGGGGAGGACATTCCCCCAAAACTCTCAGGGCAAGGGTTTTAAGTTATGCCCTGGGGGCGTATAAGGTTTTTATAGAAGGCGTTGTCGTGGAAACTTCAAAACAGGCTCATTCGATTGGAAATTTAAAGGGCTTTTATAAAAGGGCTTTAATAAACGAAAGGGATTGGAGGGAAACTAACGCTCCCTCTCACACCCACTTTTTCCCCAAACACATCCAATCAAAATTTTTAGATAGCCATCGTTTGGAAATTAGGTCTCTAAGGATGACCTTATATGCCCTGGGGGCATATAAGGTTCTTATAGAAGGTGTTGTCGTTCTAACTTCAAAAGGGGTCATTCGATTGGAAATTGGAGTGGCTAGTGCCTTTTTTAATAGTCAAAAGTGATTAAAGGGCAACTAGTCCCCCCACGCACACCATTCCCCCAAACACATCCTATCAGCATTTTGAGATAGCCATTTTGTTCAGCGTAATTGATTTCCAAATAGAAAATATGTTTTTGAGGAGGACACTCCCCCAAAACTCCCAGGGCAAGGGTTTTAAGTTATACTCTGGGGGCATTTAAGGTTTTTATAGAAGGCGTTGTCGTAGAAACTTTGAAAAGAGCTCTTTCGATTGGGAAATGGAGTGGCTAGTGCCCTTTTTAATAGTCGAAAGGGATTGGAGGGCAACTAGCCCCCCCCCCCCCCTAACGCCCAGCATTCCCCCAAACACATCCAATAAAAATTTTGAGATAGCCATTTTGTTTAGCGTAGTTGTTTTTGAGATAGAAAATATGTATTTGAGGAGGACACTCCCTCACAACCCTCAGGGCAAGGGTTTTAAGTTATGCCCTGGGGGCATATAAGGTTTTTAAAGAAGGCGTTGTCGTAGAAACTTCAAAACAGGCTCATTCGATTAGAAATTCAAAGAGCCAGTACCCTTTTTAATAGTCGAATGTGATTTGAGATGTGATTTGAGAAAATTTTGAGATGGCCATTTTGTTCAGCGTAGTTGATTTCCAGATAGAAAATATGCTTTTGAGTAGGACACTCCCCCACATCCCTCAAGGCTAGGGCTTTATGTTATGCCCTGAGGGGCATATAAGGTTTTTATAGAAGGCGTTGTCGTAGAAACTTCGAAAAGGGCTCATTCGATTGGAAATTGGAGAGGCTAGTGGCTAGGCCAGGACAAAATTTGTAATTTACTGAAAAAATAAAAATGAATGTGCATTGTCAGTTTAATATACATATACTGATATTTAGTAGTCAAAATGTTAAAATTATTTGATTTATTAAAGTTATAAAAACAAAAACATTTATATTTTTTTCAGTAAAGTGCAAATTTTGTTCTGGCCTTGGGAAGGCATAGGGGTTTTGCAACCAACTTATGTTAATTTCTGCTCGTTTTGAGTTTAACTCGGTTATTTATTGTAATTTCTGTTCGTTTTGGGTTTCATTTATTTATCGATGCTGATTTGTGGTAGTTTCGAGCTTGGTAGATTATTTGATTTTATTTTGGCTCATTTTTTGTTTAAAGGACTTCTTTACTTTTCTTTGAAAAACTTATTTTGTGGAAAAAGTTTTTTAAATTAATCTATAGTAAAGGTCATACGGCTCCAATCTTTTATTGTTATTATTATTATTACTTTTTCCTGAAGTGCTTCATATGGAAGGGGTCATCGTACAAACTTCAAAGGGGCTCATTCGAATGAAAATCAAAAGTTCTAGTGCCGCTTTTAAGGGTCAAAAGTGATTGGAGGGCAACGACCCCCACGCCCATCATTCCCCCAAACACATCCAATCAAAATTTTGAGATAGCCATTTTGTTCAGCGTAGTTGATTTCCAAATAGAAGATATATTTTTGAGGAGGACACTCCCCCACAACCCTCAGGGCAAGGGTTTTAAGTTATGCCCTGCGGCCATATAAGAACGATGTTGGCACAATGTATTATTTATTATTTTTTCCTTTAGAGCAGGGCACTCCGTACCGAAGAAGTTGTCATAGAAACTTCGAAAAGGGCTCATTCAATTGCAAATTGGAGTGGCCCGTGCCCTTTTTGATTTTCGAAAGTGATTGGAAGGCAACTAACACCCCCTCCACGCCCACAATTCCTCGAAAAACATCCAATCAAAGTTTTGAGATAGCCATTTTGTTCATCGTTGTTGATTTCAACATAGAAATTGTGTTTTTGAGGAGTACACTCCCCCTCAGCCTTCAAGGCAAGTGTTGTAAGTTCTGCCCTGAGGAATATAAGGTTTTTATAGAAGGCGTTGTCGTAGAAGCTTCAAAACAGGCTCATTCGATTGGAAATTCAAAGGGCTAGTAGCATTTTTAATAGTCTAGAGGGATTGGAGGGAAAATAGCCCCCCCCCCACGCCCATCATTCCCCCGAACAAATCCAATCAAAATTTTGATATAGCCATTTTGTTCAGAGTAGTTGATTTCCAAATAGAAAATATGATTTTGAGGAGGAAACTCCCCACATCCCTCAGGGCAAGGGTTTTATGGTATGCCCTGGGAGTGCATAAGGTTTTTATGGAAGGCGTTATTGTAGAAACTTCGAAAGAGGCTCATTCGATTGGAAATTGGAGTGGCTAAGCCAGGACAAAATTTGCACTTTACTGAAAAAATACAAATGAATGTGCATTGTCAGTTTAATATACATGTACTGATATTTAGTAGTCAAAATGTTAAAATTATTTGATTTATTAAATTTATAAAAGTAAAAACATTTATATTTTTTTCAGTAAAGTAAAAATTTTGTCCTGGCCGTGGGACGGCATAGAAGTTTTGCACCCAACTTATGTTAATTCCTGATCGTTTTAACTTTGACTCGGTTATTTATTGTAATTTCTGTTCGTTTCGGGTTTCATTTATTTATCAATGCTTATTTGCGGTAGTTTCAAGATTGGTAAATCATTTGATTGTATTTTTTATCATTTTTTGTTTAATGGAGATCTTTAATTTTATTTGAAAAACTTATTTTGTGGAAAAAGTTTTTTTAGTTAATCTATAATAAAGGCCATACGGCTCCAATGCTTTATTATTATTATTATTATTATTATTATTATTATTTTTTCCAGAAGTGCTTCATTTGGAAGGGGTCGTTGTAGAAACTTCAAAAGGGGGCTCATTCGAATGAAAATCAAGAGCTCTAGTGCCCCTTTTAAGGGTCAAAGGTGATTGGAGGGCAACGACCCCCCACGCCCATCATTCCCCCAAACACATCCAATCCAAATTTTGAGATAGCCATTTTTTTTCAGCGTAATTGATTTTCAAATAGAAGATATATTTTTGAGGAGGACACTCCCCCACAACCCTCAGGGCAAGGGTTTTAAGTTATGCCCAGCGGCCATATAAGAATGATGTTGGCACAATTTATTATTTATTATTTTTTCCTTTAGAGCAGGGCAGTCCGTACCGAAGAAGTTGTCGTAGAAACTTCGAAAAGGGCTCATTCAATTGCAAATTGGAGTGGCCCGTGCCCTTTTTGATAGTCGAAAGTGATTGGAAAGCAACTAACACCCCCTCCACACCCACCATTTCCCGAAAAACATCCAATCAAAGTTTTGAGATAGCCATTTTGTTCATCGTAGTTGATTTAAACATAGAAATTACATTTTTGAGGAGGACACTCCCCCACAGCCTTTAAGGCAAGGGTTGTAAGTTCCGCCCTGAGGCATATAAAGTTTCTATAGAACGCGTTGTCGTAGAAACTTCAAAAAAGGCTCATTCGATTGGAAATTCAAAGAGCTAGTGCCCTTTTTAATAGTCGAAAGTCATTGGAGGGCTTCTAATCCCCCTCTCACGCCAATCTTTTCCCCAAACACATCCAGTGAAAATTTTGATATAGTCATCAACGTAGTTTTAAGTTCTGGAAATTAGGTCTTTGAGGATAAAAACCCCTCCACAGCCCTCATGGCAAGGGTTGTAAGCGTCCTGGGGGCATTTACGGTTTTGTATAGACAGCGTTGTCGCAGAATATTCAGAAAGGGCTCATTCGATTGGAAATTTAAATGACTAGTTCCTTTTTTAATAGTCGAAAGTGATTCTAAGGCAACTGACACCCCTTTCACGCCCACCATTTCCCCAAACACATCCAATCAAAACTTTGATATAGGCATTTTGTACAATTTAGTTTAAAGTTCTGGAAATTATATGTTTGATCAGGACACTTCCCCCACAGTCTTCAGGGGCAAGGGTTATACGTTATGCCCTGGGGGCATATATGGTTTTTATGGAAAGAATGCTCACATAAACTTCAGAGAGGGCTCATTTTATTGGAAATCGAAAGATCTAGTTCACTTTTTAAGCGTCAAAAGATATTGGAGGGTAGCAAGCTCCCCCCCCCAAACCTCTTTTTCCCTAATGCATCCAATAAAAATTTTAAAATAGCTATTTTATTAAAAATACTTCAAAGATAATATAAAAAAATTTTGGTGTCGACACAACCCCCCGGGGCTCGGGGGCAGGCGTTGTAGGTTATGCCCTGGGGGGATATATGGGTCTTATGGAAGGGATGCTCGTATTAACTTCAAAAAGGGCTCATTTGATTGGAAATGATAATTTCGAGTTCACTTTTGAAGAGTCAAAAGAGATTGGAGGGCACCTAGCCCCCCTCCCCCTCCATGCCTTTTTTTCATCAAACCCCTCCGATAAGAACTTTGAGATATGTTTTTTTTAAATAGTTCAAAGACCATATAATGAAAACTCCGGTATTGACACCGCCCTCCAGGGCACAAGGGCGGTTGCTGTAAGTTATGCCCTGGGAGAATATATGGTTTTTTATTGAAGAGATGCTCGTAAAAACTTCAGAGATGGCTCATTTGATTGAAAATTGAAAGTTCTAGTTCAGTTTTTTAGAGTCAGAAGAGATTGGGGGGGCAACTAGCCCGCTCACGCCCTTTTTTACCCAAATGCATCCAATAAAATTTTGAGATAGCCATTAAGTTAAAAATTGCTCAAAAGTCAGATAATAAAAACTCAGGTGTCGTCACAACCCCCCAGGGACCGGGGGCAGGTGATGTAAGTTATGCCCTGGGGTATATATGAATTGTATGAAAGGGATGCTCATATAAACTTAAGAGAGGGTTCATTGAATTGAAAATTCAATTCAAAGGGCTAGTGTCGTTTTTGATAGTCGAAAGTGATTGGAAGGCAACTAGCCCCCCCCCCCTATTACGCCCATCATTCCCCCAAACACATCCATTAAAAATTTTTAAGATAGCCATTTTTTCAGCGTAGTTGATTTCCAGATAGAAAATATATTTTTGAAAGGACCCTCCCCCACAACCCTCAAGGCAAGGGTTGTGGGGAAAGATGTGGGCACAATGTATTATTTTTTTCTCCATACCCGGGCACTTCGTATCGAAGGAGTTGTCGTATAAACTTTGAAAAGGGCACTTTCGATTGATATTGGAGTGGCTAGTGCCCTTTTTAATAGTCGAAAGTGATAAGAGGGCAACTAGCCCCTCCCCCATGCCCATCATTCCCCCAAACACATCCAATCAAAATTTTGAGATGGCCATTTGGTTCAGCGTAGTTGATTTCCAGATAAAAAATATGTTTTTGAGGTGGACACTCCCCCAAAACCCTCGGGGCAAGAGTTTTAAGTTATGCCTTGAGGGCATATAAGAACGGTGATGGGACAATATACTATGTATTTTTTTCTTTAGAGCAGGGCGTTTCATGTGGAAGGGGTTGTCGTAGAAACTTCAAAAGGGGCTCATTCGATTGGAAATTGAGAGTTCTAGTGCCCTTTTTAATAGTCGAAAGCTATTGGAGGGCAACTAGCCCTCCCGCGGTCATCATTCCCCCAATTACATCCAATCAAAATTTTGAGATAGCGATTTTGTTCAGCGTAGCTGATTTCCAGATAGAAAATATGTTTTTGAGAAGGACACTCCCCCACAACGCTCAGGGCAGGGGTTTTAAGTTATTCCCTATGGGCATATAAAGTTTTATAGAAGGCGTTGTCGTAAAAACTTCAAAACAGGCTCATTCGATAGGAAATTTGAAGGGCTAGCACCCTTTTTAATAGTCGAAAGTGATTGGAGGGCAATTAGCCCATCATTCCCCCAACCACCCAATAAAGATTTTGAGATAGCCATTTTGTTCAGCGTAGTTGATTTCCAGATTTAAAATATGTTTTTGAGGAGGACACTCCCCTAAACCCTCATGGCAAGGGTTTTAAATTATGCCCTAGGGGCATATAAGGTTTTTATAGAAGGTGTTGTCGTAGAAACTTCAAGAAAGGCTCATTCGATTGGAAGTTGAGAGTTCTAGTGCCCGTTTTAATAGTCGAAAGTGATTGGAGGGCAACTAGCCCTACCGCGCCCATCATTCCCCCAAAAACACCCAATCAAAATTTTGAGATAGCCGTTTTGTCCAGCGTAGAAGATTTCCAGATGGAAAATATGTTTTTGAGGAGGACACTCCCCCACAAGCCTCAAGGCAAGGGTTTCAAGTTATACCCTGGGTGCATATAAGGTTTTTATAGAAGGCGTTGTCATAGAAACTTCAAAAAAGGCTCATTCGATTGTAAATTCAAAGGGCTAGTGCCCTTTTTAATAGTCGAAAGTGATTGGAGTGAATAGTCGAAAGTTATGCCCGAGGGGCATATAAGGTTTTTTTAGAAGGCGTTGTCGTAGAAACTTCAAAAAAGGCTCATTCGATTGGAAATTCAATGGGCTAGTGCCCTTTTTAATAGTCGAAGGTGATTGGAGAGTAACTAGCCCCCCCCCCCACGCCCATCATTCCCCCCAACACATCCAATCAAAATTTTTAGATAGCCATTTTGTTCAGCGTAGTTGATTTCCAGATAGAAAATATGGTTTTGAGGAGGAAACTCTCCCAGAGCCCTCAGGGCAAGGGTTGTGGGGAACGATGTAGGCACAATGTATTATTTATTTTTTCTTCTCCATAACCGGGGACTTCGTATCTAAAGAGTAGTCGTAGAAACTTCGAAAAGAACTCATTCGATTGGAAATTGGAGTGGCTAGTGCCTTTTTTAATAATCGAAAGAGATTGGAGGGCACCTAGCCCCCCCACCCACACCCATCATTCCCCCACACACATCCAATCAAAATTTTGAGATGGCCATTTGGTTCAGCGTAGTTGATTTCCAGATAAAAAATATGTTTTTGAGGTGGACACTCCCCCAAAACCCTCGGGGCAAGAGTTTTAAGTTATGCCTTGAGGGCATATAAGAACGGTGATGGGACAATATACTATGTATTTTTTTCTTTAGAGCAGGGCGTTTCATGTGGAAGGGGTTGTCGTAGAAACTTCAAAAGGGGCTCATTCGATTGGAAATTGAGAGTTCTAGTGCCCTTTTTAATAGTCAAAAGCTATTGGAGGGCGACTAGCCCTCCCGCGGTCATCATTCCCCCAATTACATCCAATCAAAATTTTAAGATAGCTATTTTGTTCAGCGTAGCTGATTTCCAGATAGAAAATATGTTTTTGAGAAGGACACTCCCCCACAACGCTCAGGGCAGGGGTTTTAAGTTATTCCCTATGGGCATATAAAGTTTTATAGAAGGCGTTGTCGTAAAAACTTCAAAACAGGCTCATTCGATAGGAAATTTGAAGGGCTAGCACCCTTTTTAATAGTCGAAAGTGATTGGAGGGCAATTAGCCCATCATTCCCCCAACCACCCAATAAAGATTTTGAGATAGCCATTTTGTTCAGCGTAGTTGATTTCCAGATTTAAAATATGTTTTTGAGGAGGACACTCCCCCTAAACCCTCATGGCAAGGGTTTTAAATTATGCCCTAGGGGCATATAAGGTTTTTATAGAAGGTGTTGTCGTAGAAACTTCAAGAAAGGCTCATTCGATTGGAAGTTGAGAGTTCTAGTGCCCGTTTTAATAGTCGAAAGTGATTGGAGGGCAACTAGCCCTACCGCGCCCATCATTCCCCCAAAAACACCCAATCAAAATTTTGAGACAGCCATTTTGTTCAGCGTAGATGATTTCCAGATGGAAAATATGTTTTTGAGGAGGAAACTCCCCACAACCCTCAAGGCAAGGGTTTCAAGTTATGCCCTGGGGGCATATAAGGTTTTTATAGAAGGCGTTGTCCTAGAAACTTCAAAAAAGGCTCATTCGATTGTAAATTCAAAGGGCTAGTGCACTTTTTAATAGTCGAAAGTGATTGGAGTGAATAGTCGAAAGTTATGCCCGAGGGGCATATAAGGTTTTTATAGAAGGCGTTCTCGTAGAAACTTCAACAAAGGCTCATTCGATTGGAAATTCAAAGGGCTAGTGCCCTTTTTAATAGTGGAAGGTGATTGGAGGGCAACTAGCACCCCGCCCCCACGCCCATCATTTCCCCAGACACATCCAATCAAAATTTTGAGATGGCCATTTTTTTCAGCGTAGTTGATTTCCAGATAGAAAATATGGTTTTGAGGAGGAAACTCTCCCAGAGCCCTCAGGGCAAGGGTTGTGGGGAACGATGTGGCCACAATGTATTATTTATTTTTTCTTCTCCATACCCGGGCACTTCGTATCGAAAGAGTTGTCGTAGAAACTTCGAAAAGAACTCATTCGATTCAAAATTGGAGTGGCTAGTGCCTTTTTTAATAGTCGAAAGAGATTGGAGGGTACCTAGCCCCCCCCCCCACCAATTAGTCCCCCAAACACATTCCATCAAAATTTTGAGAAAGCCATATTGTTCAACGTTGTTGATTTCCAGGTAGAAAATATTTTTTTGAGGAGGACACTCCCCCACAACCCTCAGTGCAAGGGTTTTAAGTTATGCCCTGGGGGCATATAAAAACGATGTTGCCACAATGTACTATTTATTATTTTTTCCTTTAGAGCAGGGAACTTCATATAGAAGGGGTTGTCGTAGAAACTTCAAAAGGGGCTCATTTGATTGGAAATTGAGAGTTCTAGTGCCCTTTTTAATATTCGAAAGTAATCGGAGGGCAACTAGCCCTCCCACGCCCTTCATTCCCCAAATACATCCAATCAAAATTTTGAGAATGCCATTTTGTTCAGCATAGTTGATTCCCAGACAGAAAATATGTTTTTGAGGAGGAAACTCCCCCACAACCCTCAAGGCAAGGGTTTCAAGTTATGCCCTGGGGGCATATAAGGTTTTTCTAGAAGGCGTTGTCATATAAACTTCAAAAAAGGCTCATTCGATTGTAAATTCAAAGGGCTAGTGCCCTTTTTAATAGTCGAAAGTGATTGGAGGGTAACTATCCCCCCCCCCACGCCCTTCATTTCCGTAAATACATCCAATCAAAATTTCGAGATAGTCATTTTATTCAGCGTAGTTGATTTCCAGATAGAAAATATCTGTTTGAGGAGGACACTCCCCCAACCCTCGGGGCAAGGGTTTTAACTTTTAAGTTATGCCCTGGGGGTAAATAAGGTTTTTATAGAAGGCATTGTCGTAGAAACTTCAAAAAAGGCTCATTCGATTGGAAATTCAAATGGCTAGTGCCCATTTTAATAGTCGAAAGTGATTGGAGAGCAACTAGCCCCCCGCGCCCTTTATTCTCCCAAACACATCCAATACAAATTTTGAGATAGCCATTTTGTTCAGCGTAGTTGATTTCCAAATAGAAAATATATTTTTGAGGAGGACACTTCCCCACACCTCTCGGGGCAAGGGTTTTAAGTTATGCCCTGGGGGCATATAAGGTTCTTATAGAAGGCGTTGTCGTAGAAATTTCAAAAAAGGCTCATTTGATTGGAAATTCAAAGGTCTAGTGCCCATTTTAATAGTCGAAAGTGATTGGAGGGCAACTACCCCCCCCCCCCACACGCCCATCATTCCCCAATACGAATCCAATCAAAATTTTGAGATAACTATTTTGTTCAGCGTAGTTGATTTCCAGATAGAAATTATCTTTTTGAGGAGGACACTCCCCCACAACTCTCGGGGCAAGGGTTGTAAGTTTATGCCCTGGGGGCATATAAGGTTTTTATAGAAGGTGTTGTCGTAGAAACTTTAAAACAGGCTCATTCGATTGCAAATTCAAAGGGCAAATACCCTTTTTAATAGTCGAAAGTGATTGGAGGGCAACTAGCCCACCCACACTCATTATTCACCCAAACACATCCAATCAAAATTTTGAGATGGCCATTTTGTTCAACGTAGTTGTTTTCCAGATAGAAATTACTTTTTTGAGGAGAACACTCCACCCCCCCAAACCCTTAGGGCAAGGATTTTAAGTTATGCCCTGGGGGCATATAAGGTTTTTATAGAAGGCGTTGTTGTAGAAACCTCAAAAAAGTCTCATTCGATTGGAAATTCAAAGGGATAGTGCCCTTTTGAATAGTAGAAAGTAATTGGAGGACAACTAGTCCCACGCCCATCATTTCCCCAATCACATCCAATCAAAAATTTTGAGATACCCATTTTGTTCAGCGTAGTTGATTTCCAGATAGAAAATATGTTTTTGAGGAAGACACTCTCCCGGAGCCCTCAGAGCAAGGGTTTTAAGTTATGCTCTGGGGAAATATAAGGTTTTTATAGAAGGCGTTGTCGTTAGAGCCCAGCGCCGCGCCAATGAGGGAAGACCGGCGGTGACAGGGCCAAACACAGCACGCCGCGCCGCGCCGCCGGTAAGATGTCGGTGGCGCGCCGCCGGCGCTATCAATATTGACCGAAAACATTAATGTCTTCATTAGTCTTTCTCAAATCACAGATTAAATTTACAATAGATTCGAGCCTATTCATGAGTTCAAAAATTCACAAGCCGCAGGCTGGAAACTGGTCTTCTTCGTTATTCATCAAGAGAAGTAGAAATTTGGTAGAAACGAAATGCCTGTGGCGTTTCAGAACCCTTGCATAATACGAGTAGTTGAAGTATCTATTAGCTATGTATTCTTAATATAAATAATTATCAAAATTAGTAGTTTTTTCATCGAGAATTACTGCATACAAAACTTCAAATACCGCATCAAAAAAACTCGTCAGTTATAAGGGTAAAAACTTTGAATACAAGTTTGAACTTAGAAGCTTAATTTTTCATAATGTCCTTTGCCTATATCTGTTTTGTCATATTTAAAACAGTTGAAATGGGCAACTTCGATATTGATTGTTTTTTTTTGTTCTCTTGGATTCTTAAAAAGACTTCTTGTATTAAAAACTGGTTTTTAATAACAATTTAAAAAAAAAGCATTTAAAAGTTTTTTTTGGCTTCTTTATAGAACATATGTCATGTAGGCTAAGGCTGAACTGCTGCTTTTTTATTGCTCTTGGCAGCTCTTTTGGATATTATTCGTTATTTCTTTGGGGGACTCGTTTCAAATTATAAATTGATAAATACCTAACATCAGTCAAATTATAAACTGCATCTAGAAGGAGTAAATTTATCGAATTGAAAAATACAGGATGAACACTTCACATGAGAACACTTCAATTACAATGAAACAAAACACACTTACCGGTTATTTCGGTATGAAGAAAAATTAAGTGCCAGCTATTTTCTGGTAAAAAATGAAAAGCTCATCCGTTTTAAATGTAATTATATGAAATAATATGCAGACTGAAGTAGCTCCAGGAAGATGTCGAGATTTTCATCCTAGTTCGTCACTTTTAATCAAAGCAAAATGTTAGGACACTTAATATCAGTTATTGAGTTTAAGCTTCGATTTCCAAATGCTCACAAAAATTACCAAATTTAAGAGAGTCGCAACAATAAGTCACCTGACGTCAGAATACTCAAAGACTCCTCTTTGATTCCCACCCAGGCTCAAAGCTGTCATTGGATGGCCATTTCCATGGAAATCTCCAAACAGTTTCTTTTTAAAATAGCTTGCAAGCGTAGTTAAGGGTATTTAGCCTTTTTTGCTTTTCTTCAAAGCTTTGAAAAACGTGTTATAATATTCCAAATGTTACACTTGTTACATTTGTTCATATTTTTGGTAATCATTTGTGGGGTGATCGAATTTTTTAAACCACTGCAGATACGTAAGAACGTTGCAACATCTAGTACCCAGAGGTCATAAGACTGTCAAAGACTCCTTCTTTAACCTCACTAGTTGAAAGTTTTTATTATGACCTGCATGGGCGTAGGCAGCATATTGTATGGGGGGGCATTCGATATTGTGATGGAAGGGGAGATGAAGTTATGTCGACATAGGCGTACGTAGCTTCGCCTATTGCTGGACATCAGAGGTTTCAGTGCAAGGGTTGTAAGTTATGCCCTGGGGGCATATCAAGTTTACATAGAAAGTTTTGTAGAAATTTCAAAAGGGGCTCATTTGATTGGAAATTGAAATTGCCCTTTTTAATAGCCGAAAGTGAGTGGAGAGTAATTAACCCCCCTCTCACGCCCACCATTTCCCCAAACACGTTTAATCAAAGTTTAGAGATAGCAATTTTGTTCAACGTAGTTGAAAGTTCTGGAAATTATGTATTTAAGAACAAATTTAACAAATTTTATTTTATTTACTAATAATTACAAAATAAAATATATATGCACACAACCGCCTGGGGAAGGCTCGAAAGCCTGATGATAGACGGCTGCAATCCTCTAATTCTCAACTATGAAAAAAACTCAAATAACAAATAATACCAAAATTAACTGCCCTCTCCCAATAAATTTTTCTTAAATTTTGCTTTAAAAAGCCCAACTTGCTCTGCCTCCCAAATGCCAGCTGGGATATCATTCCAAATAGCTGGAGCTAAATACTTAATTCCAAAACCTGCACGTGTGGTGTCTCGGTACTCAACAACAAAATTATCTGCCTCCCTAATCACATGCCTGTGAAGTGAACGACTTCATTCAGTGGAGCGAAAAAAATCAGTAAAAGCTGTAGGACATAGATCATTCCAACATCGATAAGCAAAAACAGCAGCTTGATAATCACGAATCTGATCAAAACTAAGCACTCTTTATTTCTTAAAAAGACAACGAGGTATCATTCACATTTTCTACATAATTACCAAGAAGATGTACAGTTTTATTTTGAAGAATCTGCACTCTTTTAAAATTTGCATAAAAATTACTTGACCAAAGAACACAGCCATAAGAAATATAGGGCGCAACAATAGTATGGTACAGTAATGGGAGAACTGATAATGGTAGAACATGCTTTAATCGGCGCAAAATTCCGAGACCTCTAGCAACTTTAGCTGCATCAAGATCACTATGGGGCCTCCAAGACAAATTACAATCAATCTTGAAACCCAAATAACACACTTCATGCACCTGTGACAAACCCCTACCTTTAAAAAATACCTCTCCATCAACACTTGGCTGCTTACCAACTGATAGAGTTGTCGTAAAAACTTCAAAAGGGGCTTATTCAATTGGAAATTGAGAGGGCTAGTGCCCTTTTTAATAGTTGAAAGTGATTGGAGGGTAACCACGCCCACCATTCCCCCAAAACACATCCAATTAAAATTTTCAGATGGCCATTTTGTTCAACGTTGTAGAAATTTCTGGAAACTAGGTCTGTGAGGATAAACTCCCCCCCCACCAGCCCTCAGGGTGGGGGTTGTAAGTTATCCCCTGGGGGTATATAAGGTTTTTATTGAAAGCGTTGTCGTAAAAAGGGCTCAAAAGGACTCAAAATATTCAAAAGGGCTCATTTGATTGGAAATTAAAAGGGCTAGGGTCTTTTTTAACAGTTGAAAGTGATTGAAGAAAGACTAATGCCCCTCTCACGCCCACAATTTTCCCAGACACATCCAATCAAAATTTTGAGATAACCATTTTGTTTAACATAGTTGAAAGTTCTGTAAATTTGGTCTTAGAGGATGACAACCACCCTCACAGCCCTTAGGGTAAGGGCTGCAATTTATGCCCTGGGGGCATATAAGGGGTTTATAGGAAAAGTTGTCGTAGAAACTCAAAAAGGGCTCATTTGATTGAAAATTGATAGCGCTACTGCCATTTTTAATAGTCGAAAGTGATGAGAAGGCTTGGCATTTTTATAGTAAAGATCGACGGATATAATGTTTTATTTTTTGTTGTTGTTGTTGTTTAGACCAGGGCACTTTGTATCGAAGGAGTCAACTCAAAACGAGGAGAAATTAACATAAGTTAGGCTCAAAACCCTTATGCCTTCCCAAGGCCAGAACATAATTTGCACTTTAATGAAAAAAATACAAATGAATGTGCAATGTCAGTTTAATATACATATACTGATATTTAGTAATCAAAATCTTAATATTATTTGATTTATAAAACTTACAAAAGTATTGCAAAAAATGCAATTTTGATGAAAAATAGGGCATATAATTTTGTAAGTATAATAAAGACAACTTTTCAACTTTTGTGGAATTTTTTATTTTAGATTTTTGTATGTTTCTAAACGAACTTTAAGACTATATATTTTCATATGTGTATATGTATTGTTACCTAATAAATGAATCATCAAAATATATTTATTTGTCTTTCAATTATATTTATGTAGGATTGTCAGGAAACTTGCTATCATCAATAAGGTGGTGAATAAAGAAGTTTAGGAAACTTGCTACGCATTGCAAAGGTGAGAAAATCTAGCTCATTTTATCATGGGTACCACTTTACTTCACACAAAATATTTGGCCCTATTACAGAGGATAAAGTCAATTAGAATAACATGCTCAGGTAATTAAATAGAAAATCAATACTAAAATCAAAAGCCACCCCGCAGATACCATCAGTATGGGTAGGCCTACTTGTCTCCTCACAATGTATAAGTGGAAAGATTTTGTTTATACGTAAGTGCATGGAAGTGTTATTTAATATGTAAACTTTTGATTCCTAGTTATTTATTTATAATTATTTTCTTTTGTTTTTTGTTTCTCTTCGTGGGCTTAGTATGTTGTATTTCGTTGCAATTTGAGAAGAATTTTTTTTCTCTTTTTTTTTCTGTTGAGAAAGGTTCCCGGATGTGACGCCGAAATATTCGGAGTGCGTTTGTTGAATTAATTGTTTATTTGTTTGTATTTTTTCACTGCTTTATCAAAATTAAAACCCATTTTTCTTGCTTAATTTTTTTTTATAGATATGGTTGTGTAAGTTTCCAATTAACCTTTCAGAGACGACGCTGTAGCGTTGCCTATAGTAAAGGCCATACGGCTCCATTTTATTATTTATTATTTATTATTATTTATTTATTTATTTATTTATTATTATTTATTTATTTATATATAGTTTTATTATTTTTTTTTTTTTCCAGAGGCACTTTAGATGGAAGGGGTTGCTGTAGAAAATTCAAAGGAGGCTCATTCGATTGGAAGTCGAGGGTTCTGTTGCCCTTTTTAATAGTCAAAAGTGATTGGAGGGCAACTAGTCCCCCCCCACGCCCATCATTCCCCCAAACACATCCAATCAAAATTATGCCATTTTGTTCAGCGTAGATGATTTCCAGATAGAAAATATACTTTTGAGGAGGACCATCCCCCACAGCCCTCAGGGCAAGGGTTTAAAGTTATACCCTGGGGGCATATAAGGTTTTTATAGAAAGCGTTGTCGTAGAAACTTCAAAACAGGCTCATTCGATTGGAAATTCAAAGAGCTAGTGCCCTTTTTAATAGTCAAAAGTGATTGGAGAGCAACTAGCCCCACCCCCCCCATGCCCATAATTTCCCCAAACACATCCAATAAAAATTTTGAGATAGCCATTTTGTTCAGCGTAGTTGATTTCTACATAGAAATTATGTTTTTGAGGAGGACACTCCCCCAAAGCCTTCAGGGCAAGGGTTTTCAGTTATACCCTGGGGGCATATAAGGTTTTTATAGAAGGCGTTGTCATAGAAACTTCAAAAAAGCCTCATTCAATTGGAAATTCAAAGAATTAGTGCCCTTTTTTATAGTCGAAAGTGATTTGAGGGCAACTAACCCTCCTCTCACGCCCACCTTTTCCCCAAACACATCCAATCAAAATTTTGAGATAGCCATTTTATTAAAAGTAGTTTTAAGTTTTGGAAATTAGGTCTTTGAGTATGACAAATCCCCCACAACCCTCAGGGCAAGGGTTGTAAGTTATGCCCTGGGGGTATACAAGGTTTTGTATAGACAATGTTGTCGTAGAAACTTCAGAAAGGGCTCATTTTATTGGAAATTTAAATGGCTAGTTCCCTTTTTAACAGTCTAAAGTGATTTTAAGGCAACTGACACCCCTTCCACGCCCACAATTTCCCCAAACACATGCAATCAAAATTTTGATATAGTCATTTTGTTCAACGTAGTTTAATGTTCTGGAAATTATATGTTTGAGCAGGACATTACCCCAACAGTCTTCAGGGAAAAGGGATATGAGCTGGGTCCTGGGGCTCGTATGGGTCCTCCGGAAACAATACGTGCAATAACTACCAATACGGCACAGTTTACTATAAAATGAAATCTCTATACAGCCTTTTAGTCATCAAAATAGCTTGGGGGTAACCAGCTCTCCTCACCCCCCCAAACCCTTTTTTTCCAAATGTATCCAATAAAAATTTTAAGATAGCTTTTTTGTTAAAAATAGTTCAAAGATCATGCAAGAAAAATTTCAGTGTCGACCAAACCCACCAGGGCCGGGGGGCAGGCGTTGTAAGTTATGCCTTGGGGGCAAATATGGGTCTTATGGAAGGGATGCTCGTATTAACTTCAAAGAGGGATCATTTGATTGGAAATTGAAAGTTCTAGTTCACTTTTTAAGAGTCAAAAGAGATTGGAGGGCAACTATCCCCCCCTCCCCTCCATGCCCTTTTTTCTCAAACCCACCCGAGAACTTTGAGATAGCTTTTTTTTAAATAGTTCAAAGACCATATAACGAAAACTCAGGGGTCAACACAGCCCCCCCATGGCCCGAGGGCAGGTTTTTTAAGTTATGCCCTGGGGGAATATATGGTTCCTATTGAAGAGATGCTCGTAAAAAATTCAGAGATGGCTCATTTGATTGGAAATTGAAAGTTCTAGTTAAGTTTTTTAGAGTCTAAAGAGATTGGAGGGTAATTAGCCCCCCCTCCACGCCCCTTTTCCCCCAAATGCATCTAATAAAAATTTTGAGATAGGCATTAAGTGAAAAATTTCTCAAAAGTCAGATAACATAAACTCATGTGTCGCCACAGCCTCCCAGGGCCCGGGGAGAGGCGTTGTAGAAAATACCCTGGGGCATTTTTTGTTCATATGAAAGGGATGCTCGTATAAACTTCAGAGGGGGCTCATTTGAATGGATATTCAAAGTTGGAGCTCACTTTTTAATAATCAAAAAAGATCTGAGGGCACCTATCCCCCAACCCATCTCATGAAAATTTTGAGATAGACACCTTGTTAAGAATAGCTCAAAGGTAGGGTAAGAAAAAATCCAGTGTCAAAAGAACCCCCAGGGCACAGGGAAGGCGTTCTAAGTTGTGCCCTAAGGGCATGTATGGTTATTATGAAAGGGATGCTCGTATAAACTTCATTGAGGACTCATTTGATTGGAAATTGAAAGTTCTAGTTCACTTTTTAAAAGTCAAGAGAAATAAACTAGCCCCCCCTCTTTTTTCCCCAAACCCGTCCGCTACAAATTTTAAGATAGCCAGTATTTTGGAAATTGTTCAAAAATTAGATAACAAAACGCCCAACCAGAGCCCGGGGAATAGGCGTTGTAGGTGTTGTCCTGGGGACATATATGGTTCTTATGAATGGAATGCTCGTATAAACTTCAGAGGGGGCTCATTTGATTGGAAATTGAAAGTTCTAGTTCAATTTTTAACAGTCAAAAGATATCCGAGGGCAACTAGCCCCCCCTCCCACACGCACCCTATTTTCCCCAAGCCTACCTGATAAAAATTTTATAATAGCCATTTCATTCAAAATAGTTAAAGGTCAGATAAGAAAAATTCCTGTGTCGACGGAAACCGCCAGGGCCCGGAGACAGGCGTTATGAGTAACGCTCTAGGGGCATAGATAGTTCTTCTGGAAGGAATGCTGGTATAAATATCGGAAAGGGCTAATTTGATTTGAAATCGGAAGTTCTTGTTCACTTTTTAAAAGTCAAAAGAGATCAGAGGGCAACTAGCCCCCCCCCCCTCCTCCCCACCCTAAATACATCAGATAAAAATTTTGAGATAGATATTTTGTTAAAAATAGTTCAACGTTCTAATAACAAAAATTTCCGGTGTCGACACAAACCCCCTGGGACCGGGGTAGGTGTTGTAAGTTATGCCCTGGGGGCATTTATGGTTGTTATGGAGGGGATGCTCGCATAAAATTCCTAAAGGGCTCATTTGATTGGAAGTTGAAAGTTGTAATTCACTTTTTAAAAGTCAAAATTGAATGGAGGGCAGATAGCCTCCCCCCACACTCCATTAATTTTTTCCCAGAGGCACTTCATATAGAAGAGGTCGTCGTATAAACTTCAAAGGGGGCTCATTCGATTGTAAATCGAGAGTTCTGGTGCGCTTTTTAAGAGTCAAAAGTGATCAGGGGGCAACTGGCCCCCCAAGCCTTTTTCCCCAAATACATCTGATAAAAGATTTGAGGTGGCCATTTTGTTCAAAATATTTGAAAGATCATATAACAAAAATGCCTTTACGTATGGTCATTTTGTTAAAATAGTTCAAAGATCAGATAAGAAAAACTCCTGTGTCAACCCCCTCCCCCCAGGGACAAGGCAGTCGTCGTAAGTATTGCTCTTGGGGCAAATATGGTTCTTATGGAAGGTATGCTCGTATAAACTTCAGAGAGAGTTCATTTGAATTTAAATTTAAAGTTGTAGTTCATTTTCTCACAGTGAAAAAATATCAGAGGGCAACTAGCCCCTCCCGCCCTCCACACCTTTTCGCGTGTCGGATGGATAAACCCATCCGATAAAAACTTAAGGTGACCATTTTTTAAAATATTTCAACTATAAGATATTAAAACTTCAGGGTCGACACAACCCCCCAGGGCCCATGGATAGGCGTAGTAAGTTATACTCTGGGGATATATATGGTTCTTATAGAAGGGATACTCGTATAAACTTCAGAGGAGGCTCATTTGATTGAAAATAGAAAGTTCTAGTTCATATTTAAAGAGTCAAAAGAGACCTAAGCTTAATCTAATCCCCCCACGCCCTCTTTCCCCAAACCCATCCGATAAAAATTTTGAGATAGAAATTTTGTTAAAAATAGTTCAAGCATCAGACAATAACTCCGAGATTGACACAAACCCATTTTCTCAATTTGATTTGTTACTTTGATATTAGTTTTGATACTTTCATGAATATTTGATTATTTTTTTTAAGTTTGATTTTGAAATAAGGAATTTTTAAAAACTTAAATTTTTTTGCAATAAAAACGAACAAAAATTTATTTTAAAAAAATTTCTGATGAATACGTTTTTCAAAGAAAAGTAAAGGCCATTTTAAACTTAAGATCAGCAGTTACAAATACCTTTTGGAAAAAAAACTCAAAACGACCAGAAATTACTATTAAAGAATAAATGAAACCTTAAACAATCAGAAATTAAACAAATAATCATAGAAAAAACATATAACAATTAATAATATAAATTAACAAATAGATCTTAAAGTAAGTCATGCATGGATGGAATATGAAAATCAAGCTTTAAACGAAACAAAATATTTGCTATTGAAGTATAATTAAAACTTAAAACGACTATAAATTAAGTATACAATCAACGCAACAATCATAAAATGTATATTAATGTAAATGAATAAATAAATCCTAAAAATGGTGAAACTTAAATTGAATATGCAAATTGAGCTTGAAACGAACAAAAATCACCACAAACAAGAGTTTGGGTATGACCTTCTTCTCTCACTGTAAGAGTCTAAAACCTACTGCGTCATTGGCGCTTTTTGAAAACTATATGCGTCTTGAACAGTCTTGAAAAGTATAAACGATAACAAATTCTACATTTCGTGCATAATGATATTAATTGTTGAAAGATCCGTAAATTCAAGAACTACTCCCACAGTATTTTTATTTTCGCTGTCATTACTGTAAGAACTGAGCAAGAAAATATTTGTAGTGTAACCTGTGTTCAGATAAGTGGTAATGAGGCAAAAAGGCTGTCGGTTTTTATTTACAGTTAAGAAAAGAGACAGTATCCAAACACTTGTTTGTAGTGAAACTATATTCGTTTCTAAAAACTTTAAAAAAAGCTAATAAATTAAACTGAATATTTTATGTATAATGATATTAATTGCTGAAAGCTCGTTAGTTCAAAATTTTACTATAATTTTAAAGTTTATTTTCAATATTAAGTACAAAAGAAAATATTCGTCATAAAATTGGTTTTCAGTAAAGCGCCAATGATTTACAGTGAGAGCGCCAATGATTTACAGTGAGAGAAGGAGGTCATACCCAAACCCTTGTTTGTGGTGATTTTTGTTCGTTTCAAGCATGATTTGCATATTCAATTTAAGTTTCACTCGTTTTAAGATTTATTTATTCATTTACATTGATATCTATTGTATGTTTGTTTGCATTGATTTTTTATTTGATTTATGTTCGTTTTAAGTTTCATTTATACTTCAATAGCAAAATATTTGTTTCGTTTTAAGCTTGATTTGCATATTCAATTTAAGCATTACTCGCTTCATTTGTATTGTTACTTGTTGTATGTTTTTTTTATGTTAATTTAATTCCTGTTCGTTTTGAGTTTCATTTATTCTTTAATAGTAATTTCTGGTCGTTTTGAGTTTGAATTTTAAAAGGTATTTGTATCTGCTGAGCTTAAGTTTAAAATGACCTTAACTTTTCTTTGAAAAACTTATTTTTCGGAAAGTTTTTTAAATTAATTTCAAACAAGCGGATTTCTTTTTCATTCTCAGTGGTACTCTAAAACGTCAAAAGACAAACACTTATTTTTGAGGTTGAGTGGCCGTAAGTTTGGGGTCAACATCTAAAATTTTTCCAGTTTTAACATGGTTATAAAAGTTTGTGGTTCATATGGTTGTATAAGATTTGGTTGCTATAAGTGATATGCGATATAAGTGATATAAGCGATAGATATGGCTGTATAAGTTTCCAATTAACCTTTTCAAACAAGTGGATTTCTTTTTCATTCTCAGCTGTACTTTAAAACGTCAGAAGACAAACACTTATTTTTGAGGTTAAGTGGCAGTAAATTTGGGGTCAACATCTAAAATTGAAGCTGGTTGGGACTTCTTGAGGTCGTCTAATTTGTGCCTTCTATGTGACTAATTTAGGAGAGAGGATCTTACCGTAATGTGGCATAAGACATCCTCCCACCCCAACTGCGGACGACCTGCTCTCCGTTTAGCCCTTAACGGTTGGCCAAAAAGGACAGTCTTCAGCGATCTGTCATTCTTCATCCGCAGAACGTGTCCAATCTATTTATAATGTAAATCTTATAAACCCATTTTTGACAAACATTTATAAAACTGCTAAGGCTACGGGGATTTTATGTTAATGAAACGGAAAAAATACGGAAAAGAAAAGTAACGCTGGTCTTGTTTTTATCAACAATAGGTCCCGTCAACATCAACAACAAGGCTTATAGTGTGTGCATAATAAGGTCTTGTTAAAAACTGTTTCGACAAACTTATAGGCTACATTTACTTTGGTGGGTTCAGGTCCAAATATTTTCAAACAGTTCGTGGTAACGAACTGTAAGTAAGGAGCGACCCGGCTCAATTGTAACCAAAACTCTAAAAACCGGAATTTTGATACCCATAGATATATCAATAGAATCTGATTTTCATGCTGATTTCAAATATATAAGTTTCATTAAGTTTAGTTTTACTCATCGAAAGTTAAGCGCCTGAAAAAAATTGCCCTTTTTTCGAACAAAGGTGACAGATTTGTGACAGATTTGTATCTGTCACACAACTTTATTTTTTAAGACAATAAAAAACTTTAACGTAAAGAGCGAAGCGTTGAGGAGGGGACATCCCCTTTCATATACGGAATAATTTCTGTTAGTTTTAAGTTTTAATGTCGCTCCTTACTTTCAGTTTAAAAAAGTTTTTTTTTTTATTTAATCCATATGAAGGGACTTAAGTTGTCTTTAGCCTCCCTTCCCTCGTTGAGAAGGCCAAAAATATGCTAAAAGTGTGAAATTGTATAATACTTGGGAAAATATACAACTTTTCAGGGAGCCATATTACTTTCGACCTTCCAGAACAGTTCGAAAAATTGCAAAACAAGATATGAGGGGGGGGATATGGAACATTCGGAAATTTCTGCAGATCTCGACATTTTTAATTCTAAACACATCTTGAAATGAATATCCCTCTTTTGGTACATATTTTGCAAATGTTTAGCTTGAGGAGCTTAACTATGTTTTGCTTGCATTAAGCCAGCTTTTATATAACAGTTACATAATTTTGTGTTCATCCATTTCGTAAAATAAACCGCAATTCACGTTTGAGGCCCAAACCTTTCTTTGTTTACATTCATTTAATTTTCTTTCATAATCTCAAGGAATTATTTGTCATTTTCCTGGTTTAAAATAAATATATTAGCTATTCATTATAGCCATTAAATAAAGAACTTTGTACTATCTTATCTACCCAAAGTGACTATAAAACAGCAGAACACAAGAGATTCTACAATCAGTTGATTATACCAACAAGATGAACAAATTGGCAGTTCTTTTGCTCTGTGTATCTGTTGCAGTTGCAACCCCCTTGACTGTAAGTTTAAATATTCTATAGTGTTTTCCCCTAAAGCAATCTAAGGGAACATTATTAAAGACCCGATATTTTAACGAGTTTCTTATGGAGAATTTTCTCCATAGCCCTATTTACTTCTGAACTGGAAATCCCCTGGGAACTAACATTATTACAAAAGCACTCTCGAAGTAAAAAAAAGTCAAATCTTGGCAGGTGTTTGAAAAATAAAGTAAATTTCTAATGCAAAAAATCTAGTTTAACCAAAAGCTGCTATTTGTGAGAAATAAAGCAATAGAAAAATATATTTATTGATGAAAACAAATTTCCACAAAAAATATTTCGAAAACAAGCAAAGAGTGCATTTCTAAGCTAGAATTATTCCTTAGAGGTGTCTGTTGGGTCACTGCTTACGAGGAGATTCCCTTATTATTTGCTTTGTTAAGGCGTAAAGATTGCCGTATGTCTCTCAAGATATCAAAATTTTATTCAAAACGAAATCTCTTTTACAGTATTAGCACTAAATATAACGAACACTTGTAACAGATATATATATGTGTATATATATATATATATTATTTGAAAAAAACTACGTTTTCTAAAGAGTTAAAGAGGCTGAGTTACAAGGTCGAGCCTTAAAATGTACAGGGTTTATGAGGCACTATTGGGGGGCTTCCGCCCCCAAAGCTTCCCGCTTTTACAGCCTTTAAATAAAAAAAAAATTTTAAACTGAAAGTAAGGAGCGACATTAAAACATAAAACGAACAGAAATTATTCCGTATATGAAAGAGGCTGTGCCCTCCTCAACGCCTCGCTCTTTACGCTAAAGTTTTTATTGTTTAAAAAAATATTTGTGATAAAGTCAAACATTATCGTAAAGAGAGAGGCGGTGTGGAGGGCACAGCCACTTTCATTTAAGGACTAATTTAGGTTCGTTTTAAGTTTTAATGTCACTCCTTACTTTCAGTTAAAAATTTCTTTTTTTATTTAAAGGCTGCGAAAGTGGGGGATTTGGGGGGCGGCAGCCCCCCAACTGTGCCTCCTAATCCCTGTACGTTTTAAGGTTCGACCTTGTAACTCAGCTCTTTAGAAAACGTAGTTTTTTTTCAAATAATTTCTGCACGTTTTTGTACAGTTTATTACTTATTATTGCTTGACTAACTGTTAGCTGATCGTGTCAGGAGTTGAAGTTGGGGGGCTGCCGCCCCCAAACCCCCCGCTCTTGAACATTCTTGTGTTAAGGCTTTTAATTCCTGAATACTCAAATCACGTCGTACAGGGTGCCTCCTAATCCCTGTACGTTTTAAGGTTCGAACTTGTGACTCAGCCTCTTTAACAACCCCCCCAACTGTGCCTCCTAATCCCTGTACGTTTTAAGGGTTGACCTTGTAACTCAGCCTCTTTAACTCTTTAGAAAACGTAGTTTTTTTCAAATAATACACATAAACAGGTAAGACATGCTTTGTTATGAAAATTGACGCGCAGATATTTTCATAACAAAGCATGTCTAACCTGTTTATATGTATTATTTGAAAAAAACTAAGGTTTTTCGTAAATGTAAATTCGGGGGATAATTTTTTCGGTCTGAAAATATCAAAAGGCCCTAACAGGTCGAATTCTGCTTTGAATGAGTCCTCATTCAACCGGATCCGTTGCCAACTGTGGCCTGTAGGCGTGGCTAAGAAAAAAAAAGAAATGATGATGAATTTTAAGTGGCTATATTTGGTTTTTTGAAAACAGGGAAGGAGTGATCGGATTGAGCTGAAATTTCGAGGATAAGCTCGCGGGCCCTAGGAAAGCTTAACCTCTAAATTTCAGCCCAATCAAACAACGTTAAAGGGGGGCTGTGGTGGGAGGGTCGAAACTTCCGGCCCAGTTTACCCCATGAAGATAAAGTCGGAAGAGGATGAAATTTTGCAAGTTTCTTAGTTTGAGCTTGGGCTACAAAATGCAATTACCGCCGTCTCTCTGCGACCTCTAGGACCTGAAATCGCTTAAAATTGTGGTGGGTCGCCTCTTTATAGAGGCACAAGTGTGCCTCCTTGATATATATATACAACAAAATATTTATGGGATTATAAAATAAATACTAGAAAATCTGTAGTGGTACTTATTCACCCAGAGAAAAAAAGAGAGAAATTTGGTGAAATATTTGAATCTTTTAGAATTAAATAAAAAAAAACAAGTTTTTTTAACTGAAAGTAAGGAGCGACATTAAAACTTAAAATTTTGTTCTAACGTAACTTACGAATTAACTTACGTAACGAATTTCTATACTCGTATGTTTTATTATATATATTAGGGAGTTTGCCCCCTAGTCGATACCTTACTCTTTACGCTAAAGCTCGAATTTTGTTCGAATCACAAACCCCTGAATCACAAAGGCCGGTTAATTAGAATAGATAGCTCTTTTGAAACTTCTAAAAAAAACTTTAGCGAAAACGGTGAGGTATTGACTAGGGGGCGAACTCCCTCATATACGTAATAATTTCTGTTTGTTTTATGTTTAATGTTGCTCCTTACTTTCAGTTGAAAAAAACAGTTTTTTTATTTAATTTCTGATCGTTTTTTAAATAATGCTGGGAATCCGGCACCCCCTTCATAGAAATGTCCATTCCCCCAAGGAAACATCCTCCATGGAAGGGTCCTCCTCCGTAACCCCCCCCCCCCATCAGAAAACAATCCCTCCTGAAACGTCTTTATACTTCCCATTCACCAATACTATATGTAAACAATAGGCAAAGTTCATAACTTCCAGCTCTTTCCCCGGGAACTGTGGGGGATTAAGTCATCCTCAAAGACATATTTATTAAACTTTTGACTATGCTGAACAAAATGGCTATCTCAAAATTTTGATTGGGTGACTTTGGGAAAAAAATGAGCGGGGGAGGGGGCCAAGTTGCCCTCGAATTATTTTTGGTCCCTTAAAGAGGAAATTAGTTTCCTCTTTATCATAAACCTTTTAATATTTTATCGACCTAAAATCCAATTTTGGGTATCGCAAGCTAAATGTTCTGTAGAAGGGCAAGGACAATATTCAAGGTCAATACTCTGTAGAAGGTCAAGTTATCTTGCTAAAAAAGATGAATTTCAGATTTGACTTTGCTACATCAAATTTCGTTGTCTTCATTAGTTTTCACAATAATAATGATTTCATTGCAAACCAGTATGAAAAAAAATATATTTTGTATTAATCCCCTTCAATCTAATACACGGCCGTATCATAGTCAAGCTTTTCAATAAGAAAAGCCAAGATTTTTCAATGATATTGGGGTTTTCTTGGTTTTCTGTCACACTTGTATTATAGAAGCGGATAATTAAAGTGACAAGGAATGGTTTTGGGAAGCTTGTGTACAACACTGCTGCGCTCTCAACTATTCTCTACTAATACTGTGTCTTCATATCTTTTTTCCAGAGTTACTTCACTAATAAAAGCACCTACTGTTCCAAGATTTTATCATTCTTGTTTGAAAAAATTGTGCCTTAAACCTCATCATTCAATGACAAATCTATTGCTAGTGATTTTTTACATACACCGGAATCTGTATGTTTAAAATGAGAAAGCTTCAAAGCTGTTCAACTTTTTGGCACCAATGAGGCTGTGTCAAAAGCAGTCTTAAGTGTTAATAAGATTCATTCTGAAACAAGTGATTTTGCGACAAGCAAGCTATCACTTGAACCAAAAGAGCAAGACACTCATATCATTGATCTCATTGGTATCAGTTCTATCCTTTTGCCAAGCCATAATTATAATATCAAACATGAAGTTTTTGAGAGAAGTGCCTAAATTTGCTAAAAAAAAAAGTTGCTAAAAAAAAAGTTGGACATGATACAATTGGGAATTTAGTCATTTGTAAGGCTGTAATCACTGTCATGACTGTCATGACTGCAATGACTGTAATGAGTGTAATGACTTTCATAAGGATGTAATGACTACAAGTAGTCAATTGTAAGGCTTATTCTATCGAAAAATGTGATTCTAGTCCGGGCATAAGCATCAAACACTCTGAAAACAAACCTATATAAAAGGGTATTTTCTTTCTAGTAGTGTAGAATCAATTATTCTACAGTTTTTTCCCAAGGGAAGATTTTGACTTTTTTTTATTCTGACCATGTACAATTTTTAGAAAGTCAAGGTGAGTCGTCAGACAAAAGCTGGTACTCTTCTCCAAACGTTGGAAGAAGCTGGATGCTTTGTTATGGTGGATCTGTATACCCAGGCCAACTACCTTGACGTTTTGACTGGAACTGGTAATCAATTAATCTAAGATTTTCATCACTTTAATAGCCTATTCTCAATAGTTTACAAGCTTTGATTCCAAACATTTACTAAATATGTATTTTGTAGTTTTAAATTTAAAGGGAATCACATAGTGGTACAGTAATGATAATTTTTAGTCTCCAGTAATGAGCAATTGGTAGACAGCTCTACGAGATAGATTTTATTCCTTATTCAACACAATTACTATGGTTAAAATATTAGAAGGCCTTAGAATCTTCTTAGCAAGTTAAAATAATATTATAAAAGGATATAATTTGTCTCAATTTTGGGGTTTAAGGACTTTTCGTAACCCTGAATCCCCCTATGTTACATAAAATAACACCAGGTGCTTCTGTGCTTCTATTAGATAGAAAATTGTTTGCTTGTATTTCGTTTTAGTTATTCATGTACGGTGAGCCAAAATCAAAGCTGCTTTAATTCAAAAATGTTCAGAAACTAAATAAAAAAAGTTTTCTTAACTGAAAGTAAGAAGTGACATTAAAACTTAGAACGAACAGAAATTATCCCGTATATGAAAGGGGCTGTCCCCTTCTCAACGCCTCGCTCTTTACGTTAAAGTTTTTTATTGTTTAAAAAAATAAAGTTGTGAGAAAGAGTCGAACTTTAGTGTAAAGAGCAAGGCGTTGAGGAGGGGTCATTAGAATCAATAGCTATGATGAAGACCCCCCAAACTATCAGAAAAAAATCCCCCTTGAAAACTTCTGTATACTTCCCTATATCAATATACCAATCTTCTGTATACCAATACTATATGTAAACATTCGGCAAATTTCATAGCTTTCAGACCTTCCCCCGGGGACTGTGGGGGATTAAGTTATCCTCAAAGACATAGTTATTGTATATTTCGACCATTCTGAACAAAATGGCTATCTCAAAATTTTTATCGGTTGACTTTGGGAAAAAATGAGCGTGGAAGAGGGCCTAGTTGCCTTCCAACTTTTTGGTCACTTAAAAAGGGCACTGGAACTTTTAATTTCCGTTTGAATGAGCCCTCCCGTGATATTTTAGGACCACTGAGTCGATACGATTACCCTTGGAAAAAAAAACAAATAAACGCGCATCCGTGATCTTTCTTCTGGCAAAAAAAAAATACAAAATTCCACATTTATGCTGATAGGAGCTTAAAACTTCTATGGTAGGGTTCACTGATACGCGGAATCTAATGGTGTGATTTTCAGTCAAGTTCTATAACGTTTAGGGGGTGTTTTCACCTTTTTTCGAAAACAAGGCAAATTTTCTCTGGTGCGTAACGTTTGATGGGTAAGACTAAACTTGATGAAACTTATATTTTTGAAATCAGCATAAAAATAAATTCATTTGATGTATCTCTTGGTATCAAAATTCCCTTTTTTAAGGTTGAGCTTGGTCGTTCGTTACTTACAGTTCGTTACCACGAACTGTTTGATCAAACAAGGAACCAATTCTTGTATCAAGACGTAGAAAAAAATAGATGAAAACGTATAAGAATTTAAATTAAATCACATAAAATTCATTAACGATTTGGACCTTATTGTCAAATATGTAACATTTATTTGAAAGAACCCGAAAGGTAGTAAATGCTGTAAAATTATATATGAAATGAGCAACAATAAAAAAAAATTATACAGGGAACACGATGATTAAATTGAAACAAGTTAGGGTTAGTAGAACAATGAAGTCCAAAAAAAGGGTCTGAAGCTCGACAAATCAGATTTTTATGAGAAGACTCCGTCACAGGGAGAGCAAGTTGTAACAAAATTGATGGTAAAGACTATCTAAAAAGACATTACTTTTTCAACGCATAAACTGAGGACCGACTTCTTACTGCCCAAACTGGTCTGAAGCTCGACAAATCGGATTTTTATGAGAACACTCCGTCACAGGGTGAGCAAGTTGTAACAAAATTGATGGTAAAGACTATCTAAAAAGACATTACTTTTTAAACGCATAAATTGAGGACCGACTTCTTACTGCCCAAACTGGTCTGAAGCTCGACAAATCGGATTTTTATGAGAAGACTACGTCACAGGGAGAGCAAGTTGTAACAAAATTGATGGTAAAGACTATCTAAAAAGACATTACTTTTTAAACGCATAAATTGAGGACCGACTTCTTACTGCCCAAACTGGTCTGAAGCTCGACAAATCGGATTTTTATGAGAAGACGTCGTCACAGGGAGAGCAAGCTGTGACAAAATTGATGGTAAAGACTATCTAAAAAGACATTACTTTTTAAACGCATAAATTGAGGACCGACTTCTTACTGCCCAAACTGGTCTGAAGCTCGACAAATCGGATTTTTATGAGAAGACTACGTCACAGGGAGAGCAAGCTGTTACAAAATTGATGGTAAAGACTATCTAAAAAGACATTACTTTTTAAACGCATAAATTGAGGACCGACTTCTTACTGCCCAAACTGGTCTGAAGCTCGACAAATCGGATTTTTATGAGACGACGTCGTCACAGGGAGAGCAAGCTGTGACAAAATTGATGGTAAAGACTATCTAAAAAGACATTACTTTTTAAACGCATAAATTGAGGACCGACTTCTTACTGCCCAAACTGGTCTGAAGCTCGACAAATCGGATTTTTATGAGAAGACGTCGTCACAGGGAGAGCAAGCTGTGACAAAATTGATGGTAAAGACTATCTAAAAAGACATTACTTTTTAAACGCATAAATTGAGGACCGATTTCTTACTGGCCAAACTTTGGTTAATTTAGCTTGTTCTGTCAAATGTGTCATCACTGCATTAACAAGGATTAAATAATTGGTGAACGTTGATACATATGAAGACCTTTTTAATGGTATTCCACTGTCTCATCTTTTGAATTGTCAGTAGTTTTAGACAACACAATTCACTTTTTTTTAGAAGCTTTGGATTTCACATTTTCGTCAGCAAGCACTAGCAAGACTATGTCTGAGTGCTTACGATCGTTGCGTGTTATTTTGTGCTAAGGTTTAGGCTTCTAACTAAAGGTGACTTAAAGAGGGTCGACATAAATTATTATCCCTATTGTATTGTATCTATTTTTTACGGTCATTACGGAACTGGAGGTTAAATAGTCAGTATCTTGCAATAGATATTGTTTTCTCTGTGAGAATACTGAGTTCAGGTGCCAATCCGTCTTACAACAAGCAATCGCCATATGGGCCTCTTTTGATTTTATATGTTTTCTTTTCGTTTATTTTGCCCAATGTGTGTTTAGATCCAAGTAGTCTTTATATCTAATGTTTATCCCTAGTTACAACCACCAGCATATTTAAAAGGACTCCTCAAATACGCCCTTATAAACTTTTAAGAAAATGTTTACCTCTCCACACATCCTTGTCACCTGCCCACTTAAATTCCTGAAACATTTACTCATGGATATAGTTCTTGATCAGCTAAATTAGTTCCTTAGAATCATCGTCATCCCTAACACCCATTTCACTTCTCAATAATATTTGCTCGTTTAACAGTCAATTCTACACCGAATAGTTCCTTAGAATCTTCGTCATCTCTAACACCCATTTCGCTTCTCAATAATATTTGCTCGTTTAAAAGTCAAGTCTACATCTTATTAACTTGCTGCTGATATAACTTTACGTAAATATATATACTCCATCCACAGATAATCACCTTCGTGCGCATTCCTGGATATCTCTGCTATCGGATTCCAGAATATCTCTGTAGAAGGCAGCCTCTACTCCCGCGATTAGTTATCACTAACAAGTCACTCAGCCATGATTTATCCGAAAGCCTCATATGTCAACAACCCTAATTAAAACAAGATATTTTGTTTTCAGACGTTTACACAGTTTTTGCACCTGAGGATGCATCATTTGACCAAGCCTTGCTGGACAGCCTTTTGGCTGATGCTGACCTCCTCACCAATTTTTTGAACTACCACATGGTTGCTGCTAGTGTCACCTCTGATGCTCTTCAGAACGATGTCACTGTCGCTACTGTTCAAGGATCAACTATTCGCACCAATATCTATGGACAGGTAAAGAAAATGTGTAGTCTTTAAACAGATATAATTAAAGGTTAACAGAACGATTTTCGATTTCAGGGTTTTTGTAATATATTTAAATGATAATAAGTATCTATGGAAAAGGTTGCCAAGACCCCAGAAATTTTCAATTTACTCCAACGACGAAGTTTCCTTTGGTATAGAAAAAAAAATACTTCTAAGTGATAAATTTTAACTGCTTAATAGATTCGGTGCCTTTTTAAATCATAAACACCAGAAACCTTAGTTTTGTGGTACAATTTTTACTCAAGTGGCTTACATTCGTTTGGAGAAAGCTTTCACATTGAGCCAACATCATCGTGGATGGCATAGATTGCATGGCACACACATGTCACTTAATCTTGAGTGTTTGATACCCATCCATCTAATCCAGTGCTGAGGGTTTTATTTACTTTATATATGTGGTGAATGTTCAGTTAGAAACAAAATCTATATAGATAAGATCTATATAGAAACAAAATCATGAACTTAGGAGGTTAAAATTTCTTACGTCATTTGCTTTTAATTCTTATGCATAAAAATTCATAGTAGATTATATTTCGTAGGACTACTTTAACTCAATTGTGTGTACAGAAGGAGGGCTCCATATAAAACTTGACTCATCAAATCGAACGAAACAAAATTCATACTTTTTAAGGATGTAAGCTTTATTAAAACTTAATAAGCCTATCTCCAGTATAAAGCACAAGAAGTGGAGTTTTTTTTCTAAATTTATGGGAAAGAAGGTTTCAGCTTTTAGCTCTCAATCATTTATTCGAAACAAAATCAATCATATAGAAACAAAATCATGAACTTAGGAGGTTACAATTTCTTACGTCATTTGCTTTTAATTCTTATGCATAAAAATTCATAGTAGATTATATTTCGTAGGACTACTTTAACTCAATTGTGTGTACAGAAGGAGGGCTCCATATAAAACTTGACTCATCAAATCAAACGAAACAAAATTCATACTTTATAATGATGTAAGCTTTATTAAAACTTAATAAGCCTATCTCCAGTATAAAGCACAAGAAGTGGAGTTTTTTTCTAAATTTCTGGGAAAGAAGGTTTCAGCTTTTAGCTCTCAATCATTTATTCGAAACAAAATCAATCATGTAGAAACAAAATCATGAACTTAGGAGGTTACAATTTCTTACGTCATTTGCTTTTAGTTCTTATTCATAAAAATTCATAGTAGATTATATTTCGTAGGACTACTTTAACTCAATTGTGTGTACAGAAGGAGGGCTCCATATAAAACTTGACTCATCAAATCAAACGAAACAAAATTCATACTTTTTAATGATTTAAGCTTTATTAAAACTTAATAAGCCTATCTCCAGTATAAAGCACAAGAAGTGGAGTTTTTTTTCTAAATTTCTGGGAAAGAAAGTTTCAGCTTTTAGCTCTCAATCATTTATTCGAAACAAAATCAATCATATAGAAACAAAATCATGAACTTAGGAGGTTACAATTTCTTACGTCATTTGCTTTTAGTTCTTATTCATAAAAATTCATAGTAGATTATATTTCGTAGGACTACTTTAACTCAATATTGTGTACAGAAGGAGGGCTCCATATAAAACTTGACTCAACAAATCAAACGAAACAAAATTCATACTTTTTAATGATGTAAGCTTTATTAAAACTTAATAAGCCTATCTCCAGTATAAAGCACAAGAAGTAGAGTTTTTTTTCTAAATTTCTGGGAAAGAAGGTTTCAGCTTTTAGCTCTCAATCATTTATTCGAAACAAAATCAATCATATAGAAACAAAGTCATGAACATAGGAGGTTACAATTTCTTACGTCATTTGCTTTTAATTCTTATGCATAAAAATTCATAGTAGATTATATTTCGTAGGACTACTTTAACTCAATTGTGTGTACAGAAGGAGGGCTCCATATAAAACTTGACTCATCAAATCAAACAAAACAAAATTCATACTTTTTAATGATGTAAGCCTTATTAAAACTTAATAAGCCTATCTCCAGTATAAAGCACAAGAAGTGGAGTTTTTTTTCTAAATTTATGGGAAAGAAGGTTTCAGCTTTTAGCTCTCAATCATTTATTCGAAACAAAATCAATCATATAGAAACAAAATCATGAACTTAGGAGGTTACAATTTCTTACGTCATTTGCTTTTAGTTCTTATTCATACAAATTCATAGTAGATTATATTTCGTAGAACTACTTTAACTCAATTGTGTGTACAGAATAAGGGCTCCATATAAAACTTGACTCATCAAATCAAACGAAACAAAATTCATACTTTTTAATGATGTAAGCTTTATTAAAACTTAATAAGCCTATCTCCAGTATAAAGCACAAGAAGTGGAGTTTTTTTTCTAAATTTCTGGGAAAGAAGGTTTCAGCTTTTAGCTCTCAATCATTTATTCAAAACAAAATCAATCATATAGAAACAAATATAGAAACAAAATCATGAACTTAGGAGGTTACAATTTCTTACGTCATTTGCTTTTAGTTCTTATTCATAAAAATTCATAGTAGATTATATTTCGTAGGACTACTTTAACTCAATATTGTGTACAGAAGGAGGGCTCCATATTAAACTTGACTCATCAAATCGAACGAAACAAAATTCATACTTTCTGATGATGTAAGCTTTATTAAAACTTAATAGGCCTATCTCCAGTATAAAGCACAAGAAGTGGAGTTTTTTTCTAAATTTCTGGGAAAGAAGGTTTCAGCTTTTAGCTCTCAATCATTTATTCGAAACAAAATCAATCATATAGAAACAAAATCATGAACTTAGGAGGTTACAATTTCTTACGTCATTTGCTTTTAGTTCTTATTCATAAAAATTCATAGTAGATTATATTTCGTAGGACTACTTTAACTCAATATTGTGTACAGAAGGAGGGCTCCATATAAAACTTGACTCATTAAATCGAACGAAACAAAATTCATACTTTTTAATGATGTAAGTTTTATTAAAACTTAATAAGCCTATCTCCAGTATAAAGTACAAGAAGTGGAGTTTTTTTCTAAATTTCTGGGAAAGAAGGTTTCAGCTTTTAGCTCTCAATCATTTATTCGAAACAAAATCAATCATATAGAAACAAAATCATGAACTTAGGAGGTTACAATTTCTTACGACATTTACTTTTAGTTCTTATTCATAAAAATTCATAGTAGATTATATTTCGTAGGACTACTTTAACTCAATTGTGTGTACAGAAGGAGGGCTCCATATAAAATTTGGCTCCATCTAATCGAACAAAACAAAATTTATACTTTCTCATGATGTAAGCTTTATTAAAACTTAATAAGCCTATCTCCAGTATAAATCACAAGAAGTGAAGTTTTTTTTCTAAATTGCTGGGAAAGAAGGTTTCAGCTTTAAGCTCTCAATCATTTATTTGGATCTCTTACCCAAGCTCTAGAGGCTATGGCAAGACCACCACATCAGTCCTAAATAGTTTGGCCACACAAAATAGAATGTTTATAACAGACGAGATAAGGCGATCCCTTAAGGTAGCGTATCACCTTAAGAATAATGTTTATTTTCACCTACCAATCAAAAATTCAATTTTCTCAGATTGCCACTATCAATGGAGCTTCCGTCACAACTGCCGATCTGATGGCAGATAATGGTGTCGTCCATGTGATCAGTCGACCAAATCAAATTCCAGCTGGAAATATCCCCGAGGTTCTCACTGCTGACGCTGAGGGTAGATTCTCAACTCTTTTGACTGCTGTGGGAGTTGCTGGCCTAGGAGACACTTTATCTGGTAAGCATTTGTTTATTCTTTATGTGGTAATTTAATTATCAAGATTATATTTTGTAAACCAGGTTGTAGAGTAATTATTTTTAATTACTTTTGCATGTGATTTATTTTATTTATTGCACTTTCGATTTTATTTGTTTAATTTTCTGTTACATTAAATATTCATTGTTTATTTTGATTAAAATTTAGTTCTCAATTTACATCATTTGTTTATTCGGTTTTTTATGTCTCCATCACTCTTTTTTTTCAATCCCTTTAAATATTATTTCTCGCATTTACATTTGGACTGCTAATACAAAGAGTGACTTTCTGAAAATAAAGAAGCAATAAACATAAATAATTGTTTACATATCTGGAAGAAATCCTGAAAATAAATTACGGGGTACAATAAAACCTTTTGTCTTTTAGTCGTTTTATTATCAGTAACAGGAAATGCCATATAACTAATTAGTAACAATGCAATATTGTCAATAACAAATATAATATCAAATAATCTAGCAAGCTCCAATTCCTTTTGGTCTCCTTTATGTGAACTCTGAACTCTGTCGCAATTTTAGGTATTTTGTCACGCAAACGCAATATCAGGTCGCTGAAGACTAACACAGGGCTCCTGAATCTAAATTTCAAATTAATTCTATTTTTTATTATTATTATTTTATTTTAAGTAGAACTAAAAATTAACTCTATATTTGTTGAGTTTTTTCTGCTACGTTTTTACTAGCATTTTGCTCCTATTTTCATCTCACCAGGAAATTACAAAAATTAAATAGACAAGAATTGTAACCACTGGAAAAATACATCCATGAAAATTTGCTCTCAAATAGAGTAATTTTTTTAATCTTATTAAAGAAAAAAAATATATTGTTATTATATACCTTTGCGTTAAAAAGTATGATGTAAATCCATTGCTTTATTTTCGTGACGTTATCATTTACTTTTTTTAGCCAATTACACTATTCCTTAAGCTTAAGGGCTGGAGAAACGTAGCTTTTTCAGCACCGATTAATCCAATCCGCGCCAATTTGCAAGGAAAACGGTGCCGATCTAGGCTTGAAAAGTTTCTAGTTTTTGACATCGATTTACAAAAACGGCGCCGAATTTCATCATAATGATCAGAGAAAAAATCCTCAATCGTTTCTTTCTCTTCAAAATGAAGAAAACTGAATAATAATAATAATAGTTAGTTATTTAATAACTAAAGAATTTCTTAATTTAATAGTGAAAGAACTTAAAAACTTTATTAAAATTCCTTTAATGCAATACAAATTTTAAGAATAAAAAGCTTAATAATAGCAGTAAAGAACTTAATAATAATAATAATAGCAGAACCATATGATAAGTTGAGATCAATCGTGCAACTGTTGATAACCTACAGTTGACTATTGATGTCCATGATCTTTGGTTTTGAAAATCTCGCGCAAAAGACATTGTCTTGTCCTCTGTGTTGCTGAACTCGGGGCCCGAAAAAAGCTACGTGTTTCTAGCCCTTTATGTCATAAAGAAGGCGAAATAGCCACGCCGTTCTGTCCGTTCTGGTAATTACTGTTGGTATGTCGAATTCTGAGGTAGTAAAGCAAACACAAAACATGATTTTTTTTCTATAAAGTTGAAATTAATCTAGAAGAGTGAAAAATTTCAGAGTCACACTGTTTCTTTACATGTAAATTATCTGTCTTTTTTGTTCTTTTGCTTACCATATACACGCATGAATGTAAGAAGTTTTAATGCAGTTTTTGGGGCTATATTGATAGGTTATTAAACATTACAAGTAAGTAGGGAGTTTAGGCAAGAACTATAAAGAACCTTCATCCCACCTAATTATAACTCCTCGTCTGTTGCAGAAAGTTTATTTTTTCCTTTTCCTTTTTTTATTATTATACAGATTTCAGAATCAGCGATGCTTTTGCCATTTTTCTGGTAGCTTTTTGTAGACTTTTTTCCCTACTTCTTACTAACTACTTATAGAATAAATTCACCAGTTTCTTGGATTAATTTATAAAACCTGTTGAGAACTGCAAAATATCAAATAATTAATTAATTTAAAGAAGTTAGGGTTATTTATGCTATTTAAAGACCTTGGAATTTTATCCGGGTTCGCATTTGTTCCTTATAGCTCTTTTTTATTCTTTATATCCATTTTAGTATTTATATTTTATTTATAATATTCATTGTATTATCATGTTAAGTGCATTTCAGCTCAATGTGTCATAAATTAATCATTACCTTAATAGCATGCTCATATTCAAACTAACTGTAAAAAGAGATAATTCCTATTAACGATTATTTGCTTAGCTCCCAAGAATAATGCTGTGGAGGAAACAAAAATATATAACAAAGAAGAAGAAACAGCTTACCAAATGAGGTTTAGTGTAATAAATCTTTGATTACTAGTCTGTCAGACTTAATGTTCTGGATAATATAATAATCCTATTCTTCATATTTCAGGCGAAGGCCCGTTCACTCTTTTCGCTCCAACCAATGCCGCTTTCGATGCCCTCCCAGAAGGTGTCCTTGATAGCCTGCTTGCTGACCCAGCAGCTCTAGGTCAAGTTCTTCTTGGTCATGTTGTTACTTCTACTGTCTTCGGTGCTGGAGTTGCAAGTGGGGAAGTCCCGTCTGCTGCTGGAGATAATATTCTAATTGTTGTCAATGCAAGTAAGTGTTACTTTTGTACAAATTAAGTTTTTGTTTTTTAATTGTTAAAACATAATTTTTTAAATTTTGGCGATATAAAAAATACATATACTTAGTATGATTGGATATAAAACTAAAAACCTGTTAAAATTCTGTTTTATGGAAAGTCCACTTGACAATAGGTTTTTCAAGGTAATTGTCCTTTCTAAAGCAAATAAATAGAAAATTAATTAGTTAATTTTTATTGACATTTGCACTTAGTATTTGGTCTTTATGAAAATGTAGGCCTACGTTTATTGTGAATATTTAAAATACGTGTTTACTTATGATTAATAAAAAAAACTTTTCGAAAAAGAAGTTTTTCAAAGAAAACTAAAGGCCTCATTAAACTTAAGATCAGAAGAAATAAAAAAAACAAAAAATAATTCAAAATCAAAACGACAAGAAATTACTATTAAAGGATAAATGAAACTAAAACGAACAGAAATTAAATGAACCATCATAGTAAAAGACGTAAAATACGTACCAATATAAATGAATAAATAAAACTTAAGGCGAATAAAACTTAAATTGAATACGCAAATTAAGCTTAACATGAATAAAAATCACTATAAAAAAGAGTTTGGGCACTGCCTCTTTTCCTAACTCTAAAAGTCTAAAATCTGCTGCGTCATTGGCACTTTACTAAAATCTATATGTGTGTTGACCAGTCTTGGAAAGAACTGATAGATAAAACCAAAATCAACATAAAATCAAATTGGAAAGTAAGACAGTCAAATTACCAACTATAGTGGAAATGAAATCTAATGGTTTTAAGTACCACCAACATTACAACACCGAAATTACCAACAACAGTGGAAATGAAATCTACTGATTTAAAATGGTTAAGTGGAAACTTAGACAACATATTAGAAAAAAATAATTCGGGAACACAATTTACAATTAAATAAAACTTCACATACAGTTCTCCAGTTGTATGCAGTAACGGTTTGTGCAGTTATTTGCAGTAAAGTTAAAAAATTGATAAAATGATAAGCTATAAATACATGATACAAAACAAATTGAGAAGGTATAGTTACCCTTTGAAGGTTTTGTATGTCTTGAGGATCAAAATATTATTAATGTCTGGATTCCTATGGACTAAAAGCGTCAGAAATGAAATCTCTCATTTGTCGAGACAAAGACTCTCACACGTACAAGTTTGTTTTATTTCCCCCGGGTGGGCCTTATCCATCCAATAGTAGTAAATTATCGCGATTACTGACCCGACTGATAATCTGAACATAGAGTGTTCCTCATGAGTACCAAAATAGATCAAGTTTTAGGAAAGTATGGATTTAGCCTGTTGTCCTGCAATCAGTCAATTTCGCCAGAGCAGGGCTAAATATTATTGAATCAAAATAATGAAAACTATTGGATAGGGTTTACACACTCTCCAAGCTTTAAAAACACCATACTGAAACGCGCCATTACGAATGTAATTACGAACAAGAGTTTATTATATTTTCCTTGTTATTAAAAAATATATTTTAAACTGAATTCTAAAATATCTATAAAAAAGTTAGGATGGATTATCAGGCTCTCAGAAGATAGATTTTTCTTTTCGTCATAAATGATATGGAGTTATCTAATGCCTTTAAGTGAATATGTTGTAAAAAAAAACTATACCATTGCTTACTCTCCTTTGTTAATTATGTCATCACTTATTATCTTTGCAGATGGCATCCAAGTCGACGGTGCTAACGTCATCGAGGCCGATCTTGTTGCCTTCAATGGTGTCGTACACGTTATTGATGCTGTTATATAAGCAGTTTATTTGATGTTTTTGTAACCTACTTTAATAAAAATGTGCACCTATTTCCTCGTTTGTTTATTTTAGATCTTTATTGTTTGGCTCAAAGAAACTACATAAGAACATATTCATAGGGCCATAATTTGCACAAATTGGACTGTTCCTGGTAATTAACGATGAACTAAAAGCGGCCGGATTTCAACAGAGGCCAAAGCCCTGAAATACTGAATTTTGATAAGAACCAGTCTGCTTTTGATGGTGATTCCTAATAATGCAAAGTCAGTTAGGTTTAAAAGTGAACAAAGCCTATTGGTATAGATTATTTCAGAAAAAGGGAAAAACACCCGTACAAAGGAGAATGATCTTAATAGAAATTAAATATAAAAACAAGTTTTCTCAAATGAAAGTAAAGAAGGAAAGTAAAAATTACAACAAAACGGAAATTATTACCCTAAGCGAGTCAAGATGCCCCTCACTCAACTCCCCGCTTTTTATACTAAACTTTTATAGTACTTTCAAAATTCTTCTTATTTCAGTTCAACGGCCCTTGTGTGAGCAGTCATTCTTGAAGAATTTGGAAAAAAAGGTCAAAATGTGGCGTAAAAAGCGAATGTCGAGGACGTGGCACCCCTCCTCCTATTTGGAATACTTAATATTCGTTTCAATTTTTATTGTCACTCTTTGGTTCCATTTGAGAAAACTTGTTTTTTTTAAATAAATGTCTATTCATCAAAAAGCTCGTGGTAACGAACTGTAAGTAATGAGCGACCCGGCTCAATAGTAACCAAATCTCTAGAAAACGTGATTTGATACAAATAGATACATCAAAAGAGTCAGATTTTAATGCTGATTTCAAATATATAAGTTTGATCAAGTTTAGTCCTACCCATCAAAAATTACGTGCCTGAGAAAATTTGGCTGATTTTCAAAAAAGGAGGAAAGACCTCTGAAAGTTATAGAACCTTAATGGAAATCATACCATCAAATTCAGCGTATCAGAGAACACTACTGTAGAGGTTTCAAGCTCCTATCTACAAAAAATCGGAATTTTGCATTTTTTGCCAGAAGAAAGATCCTATGCGTGTTTATTTGTTTTTTTTTTGTTTTTTTTCCCAGGGGTGATCGTATCAATCTAGTGGTCCTAGATTATTGCGGGAGGAATCATTGGAACGGAAATTAAAAGTTCTAGTGGCCTTTTTAAGTGACCAAAAAAAATTGAGGGCAACTAGGCCACCTCCCACGCTCATTTTTTTCCAAAATCACCTGATCAAAATTCTGAGATAGCCATTTTGTTCAGCATGGTCAAAAATATGAAAACTATGTCTTTTGGGATTACTTAATCCCCCGAAGTCCCCGGAGGGAGGGCTGAAAGTTATGAACTTTACCCAATGTTAACATGCAGTATTGGTTATTGGGAAGTATACAGACATTTGCAGGGGGTATTTTTCTGTTAGTGGGTGGGGGGGGGGGGGGTTCGAGGGTTATGTGGGAGGATCTTTCCATGGAGGAAGTTTTCATGGGGAGAGGAACATTGCTATGAATGAGGCGCCGGATTTCCCAGCATTATTTAAAAAAAATATCAGAAATTGAATTAAAAAAACAAGGTTTTCAACTGAAAGTAAGGAGCAACATCCAAACTTAAAACGAACACAAAATATTACCAATAAGATTGGGTTCGCCCCCTAGTCAATACCTCGCTCTTTAAGCCAAAGATTTTTTAGTACTTTCATAAGAGCTATTTATTCTAATTAACGTCCTTGGTGATTAAGGGGTCATTTTAAAAGAATTGGAACAAAATCCGAGCTATAGCGTAAAGAGCAAGGAATTGACTAGGGGGCGAACCCCCTAATATACGTATTGAAAATATATGAATATAGAAGTTCGTTACGAAAGTTAATTCGTAAGTTACATATATTTATTACTAATAAAAACGTTCGTAAATAAAATCAAACAACTTTCGAGAAAGCCATTTAACCAAATAAAAGTAAAATTAAAACGAAAATTTTGTTGTAATTATTCATGTGCGGTGAGCCAAAATCAAAACCTGCGTTAATTCAAAGACATTCAAAAATTAAATTAAAAAAAGTTTTTTTTAACTGAAAGTAAGGAGCGACGTTAAAACTTGAAACGAACAGAAATTATTCCGTATATGAAAGGGGCTATCCCCTCCTCAACGCCTCGCTCTTTACGCTAAAGTTTTCTATTGTTTAAAAAAAATAGAGTTGTGAGAAAGTCAAACTTTAGCGTAAAGAGCGAGGCGTTGAGGAGGGGACAGCCCCTTTCATATACAGAATAATTCCTGCTAGTTTTAAGTTTTAACGTCGCTCCTTACTTTCAGTTAAAAAAAATAGTTTTTTTTAATTAATTTTTTAAAAGGAATACCCTGGGCAACCCTAAACTCTAGGGGGCAACCGCCTCTCAAACTCGATTGTATCTACTTTCTTTAAATGAGCAATAATTGTTTATTTACTTATACAAATATTTATTTTTTCTCGAAATTGACTCCATGTTTTTTTTCGTGAAAAATTTTGAGAATTTTTCAAGTTTTTTTTGGAAAGTTCGAGAAAATTCGTTAGACATTTAAATTTTGAAAAAATATAATTTTTGAGTGAGGTCATATTTTTGAGCATATTTCAAGAACATAATTTACATCATTTCCTTCCCAGGGTTGGCCGTATCATTCTTACTACCTATGAAACACGCAAAATAACATAAGATGAATTTCGACTGCTTTACACAAAACTACAATTGACTATTGAACGAGTTTTTTTAGTAGGCTATCTGTAAATGATAGAAGGAAAAATTAATCACACGTGGAAAATTACACAAAACAACAAACGACTCTGGGAAAGAAAAAGACATAGAACAAGAAACGACAACAAATCATACTGAATTGCTGCTTAAAATTAAAGAATAACACAATAATTAGGCTATTACGGAAAATAGATATTTCATAAAATTTTGATTGAATAAGCATAGATTCGAAGTCGATCTCTACTCTCTTCCACAAGCCTCATTTTATTTTATGTAGATACACTGAGTTGGAAAATTTTGACGTAAAAACGTATTTTTTAGGCTATAGACACACTGCCTCCACCTACATAAAGATCCCTAAGCCCTCCTTTGCAGTCACTGTTGAAGGAAGGGGCCATTTCCTAAGCTCTATATAATTTTGTCAAGCTAAAAAAGAATAACTTTAGCAAAATGAAGCTTTGGAACTAATATTTTTTTTTAAAGTTTTTTTTTTACATAGAGTAAGTGCATCTTTAGAACAAGTATGCCAGCCCGTGGCATTACTGTTTCTGAAACTAGATAGCCTCAAAGTTAATTTTTAGATAAATATAAATCGACGGAATAAAATTATCGTTTTAATCGACTTGGTAAAAGGACGCCCAAAATGGCATAAAATCCTACTTAGCTCGGCACAGTATCTTCTGGTAAATGTAAGGGCCACTCGCAAATTCAGTTTTCATTCTAATGAACCATCTTTCAATATTCTTGGACAATTGGTTCAATAATATCACCCCTAGGGAAAGAACAAACAAACAAATACTAAACACACATCTAAGGCCACCTTTCTCTGAGAAAAACAAATTTCACATTTTCGTAAGTAGGGGTTGAACCTCTACACCAGAATTCTTTTATATGCTGAATTCGATGGTATAATTTCTCGAAAATCACTCAGCCTTTGGAGTGTTTTCCTCTTTCTTCAAAAATGTTTCCCTCCTTTTTGCACATTTTCTCAGACTGGTGGCTTTTGGTGAGAAATTTTAAACCTAAACAGAATTACGTTGCCTAGGCAATCTAAGGGAGGTATTTTAAAATACCGTATTGGCTATAGAGCCATTTAAAGGTATATGTGTAATGTCCACTTAAATGTACTGAGAACAAAACATTGACTTTGTAGCCGTTTGAACCCTAAATGTATATAGCTTATGTAATGTACCCTTAAATGTCTCAGAGACAAATTAACGTAGACAAAATGGCACAAGTATCTAACCTCTTGCTTTAGTTTTTTTTTTCTTCGCTGTAGATTATTTTACTATAGATTACCCAGTTGATTTTTTTTAATCCTTGGCATAACACACATTAAAATTTACAATATCAGCTGATAGAGTCTAGTTACTGCTATTTATCTATCCCTAACATTTTAGAATCCTATTGCTGTAGCTAGTCTTTACTAAAGCAATTGCAACATCCCATCATTGTGATAGATTTTTAATTGTTATAGATGCACAGCCGCATGAAGACACATTTGCTTACCCTCAAATGTATCAGAAACAAAGGGTATGCAGACAAATTATTTTTCTTAGCCTATAATACATGTCAAGAACCAATAATAGGCACACCAACTAGCAAAAGCTGCAAGCCCGTTATCGAAAACCACGGTCGGACAGCCGATTATTACTTTCAAGTCTCTAAATTGTCTCAGAATTTTAATCCAAATTTTTTTTTTTAATACGTACACACAAACCTAGCTTGTTGATCCCTCGATACTATAAAATCTATCCATCGCTTTTCATAGTCTTACTAATATAGGTGGATGTAGCTAAAAAAAGAAAAAAAAAAAAAAAAGGACCAAAACAGGAAGTTTGAGATTGTAGGGCGTCTATCAGCTTTATTTGCCATGTGTCCACGTATACAAACTTCTTGCTTACTTAGTTCTTCTATATGTTTTTTTTTATATTTTAACATTGACAAAGCCCAGACAGCAGTCATTGCTGCAGAATCATAGATTTATGGAGTGTAAGGGAAATTTACGACATGAGTCAGCCAAATTGTCCACCTGTTGACAGAGGAATGATTGTTAGTTGCTATAGGCGTCAGCTGCTCAACAAATGTCGTTTTTTTGGCGATGGCAGGCTGGCTAGCCACCCCTACTCTATGCAGTCGTATGCCGTTGTATTCAACATAGTAGCTTTGACTTGAGCAATATGTTTCCCTTGTAATTCATTTTTCCCAGCGTCATGGCATAGAACAGTTGGTCAAAGAAATTTGGAAGAGGGTAAATTTAATAAGAAAGTTAATTTTTATCACCATTTTTAGTGCTTGAAGTTATTGAAAGCTAGCCTGACAATCCTCCAACATCTCATTGGCCCATGGGCATCCCCAAATATCCACATGGCGTTAAATCAAAACCAAAGAGAGTGATTTTAATCAAAGAGGTTGAACGATCAAGAGCTCTACTTTGAGGGGTAACGAGATAAGTTCACCCCTAGGGTAAGGGTTCAATTGTGGAAATGGCATATGTAGAAATGGAGGCGTCATTGATACATTTTCAGAGGTAAAGCTTGAGCGTTGCTTATAGTAAAGATCTATGTACCTTCAAAGTATTTTTCATTTCTTTTTTCTTCTGACCTCTTCTCTTGCGAGGGACGATGGTTGAAACTTCGGAGTTGACTCCTTCGGTGGGGAACTGGAATTTCTATTGCACTTTTTAGAGAGTTAGGAGTAATTAGAAGGCAACCACCCTCCTAATAGGTCTTGTTTTGCTATTTGGCCCCCTCCCTCCCGTAAGCTCGAACACCTCTAATAATCTTTTATTATCCATTTCCCTCAGAGTAGTCAAAACATCTATTAAAAATTCCCCCAGGAACACGGTGACCTTTTTTTATCCCCAATTATTTAAAACTTAAATCCTCCGTTCTTTGGACCAAGAAAACGCCTAGTGCAAAAGAAGAAATTGTAAGGAAAATTTTGATACCCTCCGAAAAAGGGCCATAAGACTTGAGGGCAACAAAGACCATACAGGCTTAAAACATTGCACCTGGAACTTCCAGGGCCAAGAGAGCCGTAGTTTTAAAAATTATCCAGATTGGAGGCATGTACGCCATAAAAATGGGATAAAGAACTCGTTTTTTTGGAGACGACACAAACAAAGAAATGACACACACACACAGAGACGTCAAACACACAGAGACGAAACACACACATAGACGACACGCACACAGAGACCACACATACACACAGACGACACACAAACAGAGACGACACACGCGTAGAGAAAACACACACATAGAGACACCACACGCACAGAGACGACAAACACACAGAGACGACAAACACACGGAGACGACACACACACAAAGACGACACACACACAGAGACGACACGCACACAGAGACGACATACACACAGAGACGACAAACACACAGAGACGACGTACACACAGAGACGACACACACATAGAGACGACACACACATAGAGACGACACACACAGAGACAACACACACAGAGAGACGACACACACACAGAGACGACACACACGGACAGACGACAAACACACAGAGACGACCCACACACAGAGACAACACAAACACAGAGACGACACACAAAGAGAGACGACACACACATAGAGACTACTCACGCACAGAGACGACACACACACATAGAGACGACACAAACATAGAGACGACACACACATAGAGACGACACACACACAGAGAAGACACAATCACAGAGAAATTTTGGCAATAGTGCCCGAATTTGAGAAAAAGCAAAAAATATTAGCCAAGTTTCTTTCTTAGGAATGAACAAAATTTAAGAAACTCATTTTTGCACCATTTTTTTTGGAAATCTTCCTCTATTTGCACGAATTTTAAGAAGCTTGAAGAAAGAGTAGATTAATTAACTGTCGTTATAGATAATCACTTTTTATATAATAATTATGTAATTTAATATTCATGCATTTAACATGAGATGTTGCAAATCACGTTAACGTTATCTTCTTTTCTTTGTTTGCTTTGGATTTTACCTCAGGACCTCCAAGACTCGCTTATCATATTTTCTAGCTTAAAATTAGATCTATTCTCTCTCCTTTTATAGGTCTAATAATATTATATAAACACGGGCGTTTGGACCGTCTTATCTGCTAACGCTAACTATATAATAGCAATGCACAAACGATTTTACAACCAGTTGAATAAAGCAAAAAGATGAACAAATTGGCAGTTCTTTTTCTTTGTGTAGCTGTTGCAGTTGCAACCCCCTTGACTGTAAGTTTAAATTTTCTTTAATATTTCATATTGGAATAAATTCAAGAAAAATTGGACAATTATCAACCCTTTCATGTGTTTTATATCAGTTTAATTTTTTGTACATTATAAGTTCATTATGGGTTTCGTTTTATATTAAGCCTAATACCTGTTCTTTTCACTTTAATATTTGTCTTTTAATATTTGTTATTTAAAACTATAATCGAGGTACAAGGTTGACGACTTTCTATTTCATATATCTAGCAATATCTGTTTGTTTTGAGTTTGAATAAAAAATCAGAATTATTTTTGCTATATTTTAAGTTCATTATTGGTTTCATTATTTATTAACTCTGATATCTATTTCTTTTAACCTTTAGTTCATTGTTCATCATAATTTCTGGTAGTTTTTTCTGCTCTGATCAAGACATAACTTCGCTATTTACTTTTGTTGAGAAAAAATTTACGTTTTATTTATTTGATCGCATGAAAAATTGGAAAACTGTAAGTCCTTCAATGTGTGTTATAGCGTTCCATATAAATAGCCAATATACTCAAATTTCTTTATCATCATTGGAATATGATTTGAATTATTCCTAGAAGTAATAACATATAATTTAAATCCAATATTTTTTTTAAGCATAACTTCTTTTATTTTAAGAAAGCCAAAAAAAAAAAAATCTTATTTTGCGGCCTTTGAGCCCTATTCTAAAACATTGTTCTCAACGTACATACTACACAAACGCGAAATATCATAGCTATTTCCCGACTCCTTTGTAACCTAAGGAGGGCTAATCTAAAACAAAATATTCTGAGCAGCTGATGCCTCTCTTAATTAACATAGGCAGTAAGTATCATTTACTGCCTAAGTAAAGAACGATGTGGGCACAATATGTTTTTTTTTGTTTGTTTTTTTCAGCCGGACACTTCGTATCGAAGGAGTTGTCGTAGAAACTTCGAAAAGGGCTCATTTGATTGGAAATTGGAATGGCTAGTGCCCTTTTTAATATTCGAAAGTGATTGGAGGGCAACTAGCCCCCAACGCCCTTCATTCCCCCAAACACATCCAGTCAAAATTTTGAGATAACCATTTTGTTCAGCGTAGTTGATTTCCAGAGAGAAAATATGTTTTTGAGGAGGCCACTCCCCCAAAACCCTCGGGGCAAGAGTTTTAAGTTATGCCCTGAGGGCATATAAGAGCGATGGTGGCACAATATACTATTTATTTATTTTTTCCTTTAGAGTAGGGCACTCCATATGGAAGGGGACGTCGTAGAAACTACAAAGGAGCTCATTCGGTTGGAAAATGAGAGTTCTAGTGCCATTTTTTATAGTAGAAAGTGATTGGAGGGCAACTAGCCCCCCCCCAACGCCCATCTTTCCCCCAAACACATCCAATCAAAATTTTGAGATAGCCATTCTGTTCAGCGTAGTTGAATTCCAGATAGGAAATAAGTTATTGAGGAAGACATTCCCCCACAACCCTCGGGGCAAGGGTTTTAAGTTATCCCCTGGGGGCATATAAGGTTTTTATAGAAGTCGTTGTCATAGAAACTTCAAAACAGGCTCATTTTATTGGAAATTCAAAGGGCTTTTTAATAGTCTAAAGTGATTTGAGGGCAACTAGCTCCCCCCTCACGCCCATCATTTCCCCAAACACATCCAATCAAAATTTTGAGATAGTCATTTTGTTAAGCGTAGTTGATTTCCAGATAGAAAATATGTTTTGAGGAGGACACTCCCCCACAATCCTCTGGGCAAGGGTTTTAAGTTATACCCTGGGGCATATAAATTCTTTATAGAAAGCGTTGTCGTAGAAACTTCAAAAAAGGCTCATTCTATTGGAAATTCAAAGGACATGTGCCCTTTTTAATTGTCGAAAGTGATTGGAGGAAAACAAGCCCATCCCACGCCCATCATTTCCCAAAACACATCCAATCAAAATTTTGAGATAGCCATTTTGTTCAGTGTAGTTTATTTCCAGATAGAAAATATTTTTTGAGGAGGACACTCCCCCACAGCCCTCAGAGCAAGGGTTTTAAGTTATGCCCTGCGGGCATATAAGGTTTTCAACGAAGACTTTGTTATAGAAACTTCAAAAAAATCTCATTCGATTGAAAATTCAAAGGGCTAGTGCCCTTTTTAATAGTCGAAAGTTATTAGAGGGCAACTTGCCTCCCCCCATACCCATCATTCCCCCAAACACATCCAATAAAAATTTTGAGATAGCCATTTTGTTCAACGCAATTGATTTCCACAAACAAAATATATTTTTGAGAAGGGCACTCCCCCACAACCCTCAGGGCAAAGATTATAAGTTATGCCCTGGGGGTATATAAGGTTTTTATTGAAATCTTTGTCGTAGAACCTTGAAAAGGGGTCATTCGATCAGAAATTCAAAGGGATAGTACCCTTTTTAATAGTCGAAAGTGATTTGAGGGCAACTAACCCCCCTCTCATGCCCACATTTTCCCAAAACACATCCAATCAAAATTTTTAGATTGCCATTTTATCCAACGTAGCTGAAGTTTGGAAATTAGGTCTTTAAGGATGACAACGTCTCCCCCCACATCCTTCAGGGCAAGAGTTGTAAGTTATGCCCTGGGGCATATAAAGATTTTATTGAAAGCGTTGTCGTAAAAACTTCAAAAGGGCTCATTCAATTGGGAATTGAAAGGGTTGGTGCCTTTTTAAATAGTTGAAAGTGATTGGATAGTGACAAACACCCCCTCTCACACCCATCATTTTCCAAAACACATCCAATCAAAATTTTGAGATATCCATTTTGTTCAACGTTGTTGAAAGTTCTGGAAATTAGGTCTTTTAGGATGATAACCCCCTCAGAGCCCTCAGTGCAAGGGTTGTAAGCTATGCCCTGGGGGCATATAAAGTTTATATAAAAAGTTGTTGTATAAATCATAGGCAGCAGGATCGCGCTGCCTAAGTAAAGAACGGGGACACTCGAGAACGAGACAATAAACGGGGACTAAGTAAAAAAAAAGGACACTCCCCCACAAACCTCAGGGCAAGGGTTTTAAGTTATGCCCTGGGGGCATATAAGAACGTTGTTAGCACAATTTATTATTTATTAATTTTTTCCTTTAGAGCAGGGCACTTCGTACCGAAGAAGTTGTCGTAGAAACTTCAAAAAGCACTCATTCAATTGGAAATTGGACTGGCTTGTGCCCTTTTTAATAGTTGAAGGTGATTGGAAGGCGACTAACACCCCTCTCATGCCCACCATTTTCCCAAATACATCCGATCAAAATTTGGAGATAGGTATGTTGTTTAACGTAGTTGAAAGTTCTGGAAATTTTGGTCTTAGAGGATGACAACCACCCTAACAGACCTTAGGGTAAGGGTTGTAAGTTATGCCCTGGGGGCATATAAGGTTTTTATAAAAAAAAGCGTTGTCGTTTCCAAAAGGGCTCATTCGATTAGAAATCGAAAGGCCTAGTGCCCTTTTTAATAATTGAAAGTGATTGAAAGGCTTGACATTTTATAGTGAAGATCGAAGTGGGTATATTGTATTATTTTTTGTTGTCGTTTTTGTTTAGACCAGGGCACTCCGTATCGAAGGAGTTGTCGTGGGAACTTCAAAAAGGGCTCATTCGATTGAAAATAGAAAGGGCTGATGCCCTTTTTAATAGTCGAAAGTGATTTGAGGGCAACTAATCTCCCATCCACTACAACCCTCCCACGTCCACCCTCCTACGCCAATCCTCCCATTTCTTTAAAATTTAACCAAATGAAAATAGCCTGAGTGTATCCAAGCTATCAAAGAAAGTAAACAGATTTTTTTGCGAATGGCATCAATTTTTCCATTTCAGGCCAACTAGAGGAGGTATAAAACTAAATTAAACAGTACTATTTATGTCCAGAAATATAAATGTAGGCTTGCGGTAAAACTAGGCTGAAAGGTTTTTCCAAGAATGCAATTTGAAGGCAAAACTACTAAGTCTTAAAAAACGAAATTTATAAAAATGTCGCATTATTTTTCCCTGGCTAGACTATACCGATATAAAACGAAGAAAATTTAATTAAAAAAACTTTTTCCACAAAATAAGTTTTTCAAAGAAAAGTAAAGAACTCCATTAAACAAAAAATGAGCAAAAATAAAACCAAATAATCTACCAAGCGTGAAACTACCACAAATAAGCATCGATAACTAAATGAAATCCAAAACGAACGGAAATTACAATAATTAACCGAGTCAAACTCAAAACGAGCAGAAATTAATATAAGTTAGGCGCAAAACCCCTATGCCTTCCCAAGGCCAGAACAAAATTTGCACTTTACTGAAAAAATACAAATGAATGTGCTTTGTCAGTTTAATATACATATACTGATATTTAGTAATCAAAATTTTAATATTACTTGGTTTATTAAAGTTATAAAAGTAAAAATATTTATATTTGTCATATATAAATGTATTATATTTGTCTCATCATAGGCAGCGCAATCTCGCTGTCTAAGTAAAGAACGATTTAGGCACAATGTTTTATTATTTTATTGTTTTATTCTTTTTCCATACCAGGGCACGTCGTATCGAAGGAGTTGTCGTTGAAACATCGAAAAAGGCTTATTCGATTGGAAATTGGAGTGGCTTGTGCCCTTTATAACAGTCGGAAGTGATTGAAAGGCAGCTAACAACCTCTTCCACGCCTATCATTTCCACAAAAACATCCAATCAAAATTTTGAGACAGCAATTTTGTTCAGCGTAGTTGATTTCCAGATAGAAAATATGTTTTTGAGGAGGTCACTCCTCCACAACCCTCAGGGCAAGGGTTTTAAGCTATGCTCTGGGGACATGTAAGAACGATGTTGGCACAATGTATTATTTATTATTTTTTCCCTTTAGACCAGGGCACTTCGTACGTAAGCAGCGTAATCGTGCTACCTAAGTAAAGAACGATGTTGGCACAATGTATTATTATTTTTTTGTTTTCTTCTTTTTCCATTCAAGGGCACTTCGTATCGAAGAAGTTTTCGTAGAAACTTCGAAAGGGGCTCATTTAATTGGAAATTGGAGTGTCTTGTGCCCTTTTTAATAGTTGAAATTGATTGGAAGGCAACTAACACCCCTTCCACGCCCACCATTTCCCGAAACACATCCAATCAACATTTTCAGATAACCATTTAATTCAGCGTAGTTGATATCCAGATAGAAAATATGTTTTTGAGGAGGTCACTCCCCCACAACCCTCAGCGCAAGAGTTTTAAGTTATTCCCTGGGGGCATATAAGAACGATGTTGGCAAAATGTATTATTTATTATTAATTAAAAAAAACTTTTCCACAAAATAAGTTTTTCAAAGAAAAGTAAAGAACTCCATTAAACAAAAATGAACAAAAATAAAATCAAATAATCTACCAAGCGTGAAATTACCACAAATCAGCATCGATAAATAAATGAAAACCGAAAACGAACAGAAATTACAATAAACAACCGAGTCAAACTCAAAACGAGCAAAAAATAACATAAGTTGGGCTCAAAACTCCTCTGCCTTCCCAATGCCAGAACATAATTTGCACTTTACTGAGAAAAGTATAAATGTTTTTACTTTCATAACTTTAATAAATCAAATAATATTAACATTTTGAAAACTAAATATCAGTATATGTATATTAAACTGACAATGCACATTAATTTGTATTTTTTCAGTAAAGTGCAAATTATGTTCAGGCCTTAGGAAGGCATAGGAGCTTTGAGCCCAACTTATGTCAATTTCTGCTCGTTTTGATATTGATTCGGATAATTATTGTAATTTCTGTTCGTTTTGGGTTTCATTTATTTATCGATGCTGATTTGTGGTAGTTTCACGCTTGGTAGATTATTTGATTTTATTTTTGTTCATTTTTGTTTAATGGAGTTCTTTACTTTTCTTTGAAAAACTTATTTTGTGGAAAAAGTTTTTTTTAATTAATTTCTGTTCGTTTTATATTGAAATAGTCTTTTCAGGAAAAAAGAAAATAATACTTTAAATCTTGTCGTTTTCTTATGACTTTATAGTTTGGCCTGCTATTTGTATGCTGGAGAAAAATTTTCAGCAATTTTTAACAGCATACACCCTTTTAAAAATCTGGACACGTATAGTAGTGTTTAATTTAGTTTCATACCTCCTCTAGTTGTCCTGAAATGGAAAACTTGATACCATTCGCCAAAAAAATCTGTTTACTTTCTTTAATAGCTTGGATAAATTTACGGTATTTTGATTTGGTTAAGTTTTAAGAGCAGAAGTAGCCCCAAATGTTTTAATACCTTCAGTCGTTTTGGGATACTGCTGAGATGACTTATTGGGAATTATTATTAACACAGTGCATTTTGATTTAATCATAAGACAACATTTAGTTTTTAAACATAATGGGTAAATAGGAGGGTGGGCGAGAGAGGAGGATTAGTTACCCTCCAATAACTTTTGACTATTAAAAAGGACATAAGCCCTTTCTATTTTCAATCGAATGAGCCCTTTTCGAAGTTCCTAGGACAACTCCTTCGACACGAAGTGCCCTGGTCTAAACAACAACAACAACAAAAAGTAATAGCCTACATTATACCCACACCGATCTTTACTATAAAATGTCAAGCTTTCCAATCACTTTTGACTATTAAAAAGGGCACTAGGCCTTTTAGTGTCCAATCGAATGAGCCCTTTTTGAGTTTCTACGACAACGCTTTCTATAAACACCTCATAAACCCCCATGGCATAAATTACAACCCTTACCCTAAGGGTTTTTTCGGTGGTTGTCATCCTCTAAGACCTAATTTCTAGAATTTTCAACTACGTTAAACAAAATGCTATATCAAAATTTTGATTGGATGTGTTTGGGGAAATGGTGGGCTTGAGAGGGGCGTTAGTCGCTCTCCAATCACTTTCAACCATTAAAAAAGGCACTAGCCCTTTCAATTTCCAATCAAATAAGCCCTTTTGAAGTTTCTACGACAAAGCTTTCAATGAAAACCTTATATGCCCACAGGACATAACTTATAACCCTTGCCCTGAGGGCTGGGGGGGCTGTTATTCTCAAAGAGCTAACTTCCAGAACTTCCCACTACGTTAGAAAAATGGCTATCGGATAATTTTGATTGGATGTCTTTTGGAGAATGGTGGGCGTGAGAGGGGGGTTAGGTAAACTGCAAACGCTTTCGAATATTAAAAAAGCACTTGCTCTCTCAATTTCCTATTGAGCGAGCCCCTTTTGAAGTTTTTACGACAGCTCTATCTTTGAAAGTCTTATATGCCCACTTGGCATAACTTACAACATTTGCCCTGGGGGCTCTGAGGGGTTTGCCATCCTTAAATACATAATTTCCAGAACTTTCAACTACGTTGAACAAAATGGCTATCTCTAAACATTTATTGAATGTTTTCAGGGAAATGGTGAAAGTCAGAGGGGGGTTTCGATTACTCTCAACTCTCTTTCGACTATTAAAAAGGGCAATTTCAATTTCCGATCAAATGAACCCTTTTTGAAATTTCTGCAGCAACCTTCTATAAAAACCTTATATTTCTCCAGGGCATAACTTAAAACCCTTGCACTGAGGGCTCTGAGGGGGTTATCATCGTAAAAGACCTAATTTCCAATACTTTCAACTACGTTGAAAAAAAAATGAATATCTCAAATTTTTGATTGGATGTGTCTAGGAAAATGGAGAGCGTGAGAGGGGCGTTAGTCGCTCTCCAATCACTTTCAACTATTAAAAAAGGCACTTTTGAAGTTTCTCCGACAACGCTTTCACTAAAAACCTTATATGCCCCCTGAGCATAACTTACAACCCTTGCCCTGAGGGCTTTGGAGGAAGATGGGTTGTAATCCTTAAACAACTAATTTCCAAGACTTTGAACTACGTTGAATAAAATGGCTATCTAAAAATATTGATTGGTTGTGTTTGGGAAAAAGGTGGGCGTGAGAGGGGGGCTAGTTACCCTCAAATCACTTTCGAATATTAAAAAGGGCACTAGCCCTTTGAATTTCCAATCGGATTAGCCCTTTTACAAGTTTCTACGACAAAGATTTCAATAAAAGCCTTATTGGCCTATGCCCCAGGGCATAATTTAAAACCCTTACTCGGAAGACTGTGGGGGGAGGGTCCTGCCCAAAAGTATAATTTCTTGAACTTTAAACTGCGTAGAACCAAATGGCCATCTCAAAATTTCGATTGAATGTGGCTGGGGAAATGGTGGGCGTGAAAGGGGTATTAGTTGCCTTCCAATCACTTTTGACTATTAAAAAAGGCACAAGCCATTTTCAATTTCCAATCGAATGAGCCCTTTTTGAAGTTTCTACGCCAACGCCTTATATAAAATCCTTATTTGCCCCCAGGGCATAACTTACGACCCTTGCCCTGAAGGATGTGGGGGAGTGTCCTCCTCAAAAACATAATTTCTATCTGGAAATCAACTACGCTGAACAAAGTGGCTATCTGAAAATTTTGATAGGATGTGTTTTGGGAAATGGTGGGCGTGGAAGGGGTGTTAGTCGCCTTCCAATCAGTTCCGACTGTTAAAAATGGCACAAGCCACTCTGATTTCCAATTGACTGATCTCTTTTTGAAGTTTCTACGACAACTTCTTCGATACGAAGTGCCCTGATATGGAAAAAAAAAATAAAATAATACATTGTGCCAACATCGTTCTTTACATAAGCAGCGTGATTGCACTATCTATGATTGCGTGATTGCGCTACCTAACCTAGACGTTTCAATTTCCAATTGAATGAGCCCTTTTCGAAGTTTATACGAGAACTTCTTCGATACGAAGTGCCCTGGTCTAAAGGAAAAAAAAATAATAAATAATACATTGGGCCAACATCATTCTTATATGCCCACAGGGCATAACTTAAAACCCTTGCCCTGAGGTTTGTGGGGGAGTATTCTCCTCAAAAACATATTTTTTATCTGGAAATCAACTACGCTGAAAAAAATGGCTGTCTCAAAATTTTGATTGGATGTGTTTGGGGGAATGATGGGCGTAGGGCGAGGGGCTAGTTGCCCTCCAAACACTTTCGAATATTAAAAAGGGTACTAGCGACTCCAATTTCCAATCGAATGAGCTCTTTTCGATGTTTCTACGACAACTCCTTCGAAACAAAATGCCCTTGTCTAAGACCACGAAAAAAAATGCATTGTGCCAACATTGTTGTTTACTTAGGCAGCGGTATTGCACTGCCTATGATTCTTTTCCTTTAGACCAGGTTGATTTCCAGATAGGAATTAGGTGTTTGAGGAGTACACCTCCCCCGAGCCCTCAGGGCAAGGGTTGTAAGTTATACCCTGTGGTCATATAAGGTTTTTATAGAAAGCGTTGTCATAGAAACTTCAAAAACGGCTCTTTCGATTGGAAATTCAAAGGGCTAGTTCCCTTTTTAATAGTCGAAAGTGATTGGAGGGCAACAAACCCCCCTCTAACACCAACCTTTTCCTCAAACATATCTAATCAAAATTTTAAGATAGCCATTTTGATCTACGTAGCTGAAAGTTCTGGAAATTAGGTCTTTGAGAATGACTACCTCCCCCCAGCCCTCAGGGCATGGGTTGTAACTTTTGCCCTGGGGGCATATAAGCTTTTCATAGAGCGCATTGTCGAAAAAACGTAAATAACGGCTCATTCGATTGGAAATTGAAATGGCTAGTGCCTTTTTTAATAGTCGACAGTGATTGGAAGGCAACTAACACCCCTTCCACGCCCACCTTTTGCCCAAACACATGCAATCAAAATTTTGAGATAGCCATTTCGATTCACGCAATTTAAAGTTCAGAAAATTATACCTTTGAGCAGGATACTCCCTGCACAGTCTTCAGGGCAAGGGTTATAAGTTATGTCCTGGGAGCATATACGGTTCTTTTTTAAAACTTTGTCATAGAAATTTGAGAAAGGTCTCATTTGGTTGGAAATTCAAAGTGTTAGTACCCTTTTAATAGTCGGAAGTTATTTGAGGGCAATTAACCCTCCTCTTACGCCCACCGTTTCCTCAAACATATCCAATCAAAATTTTGAGACAACCATTTTGTTCTGCGTAGTTTATGCCCAGATAGAAAATATGTCTTTGAGGAGGACACTCCCCCAAAACCCTCAGGAGAAGGGTTTTAAGTTATGCCCTGGCCGCATATAAGTACGAAGTTAGCACAATGTATTATTTACTATTTTTTTTTTCCTTTAGACCAGGGCACTTCGTATCAAAGAAGTTGTCGTAAAAACTTCGAAAAGGGCTCATTCAATTGGAAATTGGAGTGGTTTGTTCCCTTTTTAATAGTCGAAAGTGATTGGAAGGCAACTAACACCCCTTCCACACCCACCATTTCCCGAAACACATCCAATCAAAATTTTGATATAGCCATTTTGTTCAGCGTAGTTGATATCCAGATAGAAATTATGTTTTTGAGGAGGACACTCCCCCACAACCCTCAGTGCAAGGGTTTTAAGTTACACCCAGGAGGCATATAAGTTTTTTTTTATAGAAAGCGTTGTCGTAGAAACTTCAAAAAAGACTCATTCGATTTGAAATTCAAAGGGCTAGTGCTCATTATAATAGTCGAAAGTGATTGAAGGGATACAAACACCCCTCTCACGCCCCTATTTTCCCCAAAAACATCCCATCAAAATTTTAGGATGGCCATGTTGTTCAACGTAGTTGAAAGTTCTTGAAATTCATTCTTTAACCTTGACAACCCCCCCCCCCACAGCCCTCAGGGCAAGGGCTGTAAGTTATGACCAGGGGGCCTATAAAGTTTTTATGGAAAGCGTTGTCGTAGAAACTTCAAAAAGGTCTCATTCGGCTGGAAATTGAAAGGGCTAGTGCTCTTTTTAATAGTCGAAAGTGATTAGAGGGCAACTAGCCCCCCTTCCACGCCAACAATTTCCCCAAAAACATCCAATCAACATTTTGAGATAGCCATTTTGTTCCACGCACTTTAAAGTTCAGGAAATTGTACCTTTGAGTAGGACAACCCCCCCCCCCCCCACAGTCTTCAGGGCAAGGGTTATAAGTTATGCCCTGGGGGCATATAAGGTTTTTATTGAAATCTTTGTCGTAGAAACTTGAAAAAGGGCTCATTCGGTTGGAAATTCAAAGGGTTAGTGCCCTTTTAATAGTCAGAAGTGATTTTTGGGAAAATAACCCCCCTCTTACGCCCTCCTTTTCCTCAAACACATCCAATCAAAATTTTAAGATAGTCATTTTGTTCAGAGTAGTTGATTTCCAAATACAAATCATGTTTTTGAGGATGACAGCCTCCCCCAAGCCATAAGGGCAAGGGTTGTAAGTTATGCCCTGGGAGCATATAAGGTTTTTATAGAAAGTGGTGTCATAGAAACTTCAAAAAAGGCTCTTTTGATTGAAAATTCAAAGGGCTAGTTCCCTTTGTAATAGTCGAAAGTGATTGGAGGGCAACAAACCCCCCTCTAACGCCCACCTTATCCCCAAACGCATCCAATCAAAATTTTAAGATTGCCATTTTGATCTACGTAGCTGAAAGTTCTGGAAATTAGGTCTTTGAGTAAGACAGCCTCCCCCCAGTCCCCAGGGCAAGGGTTGTAAGTTTTGCCCTGGAGGCATATATGGTTTTTATAGAAAGCGTTGTCATAGAAACTTCAAAAAAGGCTCTTTCGATTGGAAATTCAAAGGGCTAGTTCCCTTTTTAATTGTCAAAAGTGATTGCAAGGCAACTAACACCCCTTCCACGCCCACCTTTTCCCCAAACACATCCAATCAAAATTTTGAGATAGCCATTTTGATCCCCCCACAGTCTTCAGGGCAAGGGTTATAAGTTATGTCCTGGGGGCATATACGGCTCTTTTTGAAAGCTTTGTCACAGAAATTTGAGAAAGGTCTCATTTGGTTGGAAATTCAAAGTGTTAGTGCCCTTTTAATAGTCAGAAGTTATTTGAGGGCAACTAACCCTCCTCTCACGCCCACCGTTTCCTCAAACATATCCAATCAAAATTTTGAGACAACCATTTTGTTCTGCGTAGTTTATGCCCAGATACAAAATATGTCTTTGAGGAGGACACTCCCCCAAAACCCTCAGGAGAAGGGTTTTAAGTTATGCCCTGGCCGCATATAAGAACGAAAATAGCACAATGTATTATTTACTATTTTTTTTCCTTTAGACCAGGGCACTTCGTATTAACGAAGTTTTCGTAGAAACTTCGAAAAGGGCTCATTCAATTGGAAATTGGAGTGGCTTGTGCCCTTTTGAATAGTCAAAAGTAATTGGAAGGCAACTAACACCCCTTCCAGACCCTCCATTTCCCGAAACACATCCAATCAAAATTTTGAAATAGCCATTTTGTTCAGCGTAGTTGATATCCAGATAGAAATTATGTTTTTGAGGAGGACACTCCCCCACAACCCTCAGTGCAAGGGTTTTAAGTTACACCCAGGAGGCATATAAGTTTTTTTTTTATAGAAAGCGTTGTCGTAGAAACTTCAAAAAAGGCTCATTCGATTTGAAATTCAAAGGGCTATTGCTCTTTATAATAGTCGAAAGTGATTGAAGGGATACAAACACCCCTCTCACGCCCATCTTTTCCCCAAAAACATCCCATCAAAATTTTAGGATGTCCATGTTGTTCAACGTAGTTGAAAGTTCTTGAAATTCATTCTTTAAGCTTGACAACCCCCTCCCCCACAGCCCTCAGGGCAAGGGTTGTAAGTTATGCCCTGGGGGCATATAAGGTTCTTATAGAAAGCGTTGTCGTAGAAACTTCAAAGAGGGCTCATTCGATTGGAAACTCAAAGGGCTAGTGCCCTTTTTAATAGTCGAAAGGGATTAGAGGGCAACTAACCCCCCTTCCACGCCCACAATTTCCCCAAACACATCCAATCAACATTTTGAGAAAGCCATTTTGTTCCACGCACTTTAAAGTTCAGGAAATTATACCTTTGAGCAGGACGACCGCCCCCCCCCCACAGTCTTCAGGGCAAGGGTTATAAGTTATGCCCTGGGGGCATATAAGGTTTTTATTGAAATCTTTGTCGTAGAAACTTGAAAAAGGGCTCATTCGGTTGGAAATTCAAAGGGCTAGTGCCCTTTTAATAGTCGGAAATGATTTTTGGGGAAATAACCCCCCTCTTACGCCCTCCTTTTCCTCAAACACATCCAATCAAAATTTTAAGATAGCCCTTTTGTTCAAAGTAGTTGATTTCCAAATACAAATCATGTTTTTGAGGATGACAGCCTCTCCCCAGCCATAAGGGCAAGGGTTGTAAGTTATTCCCTGGGGGCATATAAGGTTTTTACAGAAAGTGGTGTCATAGAAACTTCAAAAAAGGCTCTTTCGATTGGAAATTCAAAGGGCTAGTTCCCTTTTTAATAGTCAAAAGTGATTGGAGGGCAACAAACCCCCCTCTAACGCCAACCTTTTCCCCAAACACATCCAATCAAAATATTAAGATAGCCATTTTGATCTACGTAGCTGAAAGTTCTGGAAATTAGGTCTTTGAGGATGACAGCCTCCCCCCAGTCCCCAGGGCAAGGGTTGTAAGTTTTGCCCTGGGGGCATATAAGGTTTTTATAGAAAGTGTTGTCATAGAAACTTCAAAAAAGGCTCTTTCGATTGGAAATTCAAAGGGCTAGTTCCCTTTTTAATTGTCAAAAGTGATTTCAAGGCAACTAACACCCCGTCCACGCCCACCTTTCCCCCAAACACATCCAATCAAAATTTTGAGATAGCCATTTTGATCCCCCCACAGTCTTCAGGGCAAGGGTTATAAGTTATGCCCTGGGGCCATATACGGTTATTTTTGAAATCGTTGTCATAGGAATTTGAGAAAGGTCTCATTTGGTTGGAAATTCAAAGGGTTAGTGCCCTTTAAATAGTCGGAAGTTATTTGAGGGCCGTATATAAGAACGAAGTTGGCACAATGTATTATTTATTATTTTTTGTTTAATGTAGTTCTTTAATTTTCTTTGAAAAACTTATCTTGTGGAAAAAGTTTTTTTAATTAAATTCTGTTCGTTTTATAGTGACATAGTCTTTTCAGGGAAAAAGAAAATAATAGTTTAAATCTTTTTCTTTAAACTTTATAGTTTGGCCTGCTATTTTGATGCTGGAGAAAAATTTTCAGCAATTTTTAACAGCATGCACCCTTTTAAAAATGTGGACACAAATATTAGAGTTCAATTTAGTTTCATACCTCCTCTAGTTGACCTGAAATAGTAAACTTTATACCTTTCGCAAAAAAATCTGTTTACTTTCTTTGATAGCTTGCATAAACTTACGCTATTTTGATTTGGTTAAATTTTAAGATTAGAAGTAGCCCCTTAAGTTTGAATATAATACCCTCAGTCGTTCTTGGGATACTGCTGAGATGCCTTATTGAGAATTAGCATAAACACACTACATTTTGATTTAATCTTAACTTATAACCTTTGCCCTGGGGACTCACGGGGGTTTGTCTTCCTTAAACACATAATTTCCAGAACTTTCAACTACGTTGAACAATTGATGGAATGTGTTTGATTGAACTTTGATTGAAGGTGTTTGGGGAAATAGTGGGCGTAAAAGGGGGGTCAATTACTCTCCACTCACTTTCGACTATTAAAGAGGACCATTTCAATTTCCAAACAAATGAGCCCTTTTTTAAATTTTTACAACAATTTTCTATATAAACCTTATATGCTCCCAGGGCATAATTTACAACCCTTGCACTGAGGGTTCTGAGGGGTTTATCATCCTAAAAGACCTAATTTCCAGAACTTTCGACTACGTTGAACAAAAGGGATATCTCAAAATTTTGATTGGATGTGTTTGGGGAAATGGTGAGTGTGAGAGGGGGTTTAGTTGCCCTTCAATCACTTTCGACTATTAAAAGGGCACTAGCCCTTTCAATTTTCAATTGAATGAGCCCTTTTTGATTTTTTTTTACAAAATCGTTTTCTATAAAAATCTTACATGCTCCCAGGGCATAACTTAAAACCCTTACCCTGTTGGTTGTGGGGGAGATGGGTTGTCATCCTTAAAGACCTAATTTCCAAAACTTTCGACTATTAAAAAAGGCACTAGTCCTTTAAATTTCCAATCAAAAGAGCCCTTTTTAAAGTTTCTACGACAATGATTTCAATAAAAACCTTATATGCCCCCAGGGCATAACTTATAACCGTTGCCCTGAAGACTTTGGGGGGAGGAGATCTTACTCAAAGGTACAATTTCCTGAACTTTAAACTGCGTGGAACAAAATGGCTGTCTCAAAATTTTGATTGGATGTGTTTTGGGAAATGGTGGGTGTGAAAAATGTGTTAGTTGCCTTCCAATAACTTTCGACTATTAAAAAGGACACTAGCCATCTCAATTTCCAATCCAATGAGCCCTTTTTGACGTTTCTACGACAATACGTTCTATAAAAATCTTATGTGACCCCAAGCCATAACTCACAACCCTTGCCCTGAGGGCTGTGGGGGAGTGTCCTCCTCAAAAACATAATTTCTATCTATAGATCAACAACGCTAAACAAAAAGGCTATCTAAAAAAATTGATTGGATGTGTTTAGAGAAAAGGTGGGCGAGAAAGGGTGATTAGTTGCCCTCAAATCACTTTCGACTATTTAAAAGGGCACTAGACCTTAGAATTTCCAATTGAATGAGCTCTTTTTCAAGTTTCTATGAAAAAGATTTCAACAAAACTTATATTCCCCCAGGGCCTAATTTATAACCCTTGCCCTGAAGACTGTGGGGAGAATGTCCTGCTCAAAGTTATAATTTCCTGAGCTTTCAACTGCTTGGAACAAAATAGCTATCTCAAAATTTTGATTGGATGTGTTTGGGGAAATGGTGGGCGTGGAAGGGGTGTTAGTTGCCTTCCAATCACTTTGGACTATTAAAAAGGGCACAAGCCATTTCAATTTCTAATCGAATGAGCCCTTTTTGAAGTTTCTACGATAACGTGGTCTATAAGAACCTTATATGCCCCCGGGCATAACTTACAACCCTTGCCCTGAGGGTTGTGAGGGGGTTGTCATCCTCAAAAATCTAATTTAAAGAACTTAAAACTACGCTGAATAAAATGGCTATCTCAAAATTTTGATTGGATGTGTCTGGGGAAAAGTTGGGCGTGAGAAGGGGGTTAGTTGCCCTCCAATCACTTTCGACTATTAAAAAAGGCACTAGTCCTTTGAATTTCCAATCGAAAAAGCCTTTTATAAAAACCTTATATGCCCCCAGGGCATAACTTACAACCCTTGCCCTGAGGGTTGTGGGGAAGTGTGCTCCTTGAAAACATATTTTCTATCTGGAAATCAATTAAGCTGAACAAAATGGCTATCTCAAAATTTTTATTGGATGTGTTTGGGGGAATGATTGGCATGGGGGGCTAGTTGCCCCCCAATTACTTTCGACTAGTCAAAAGGGCACTAGCCCTTTGAATTTCCAATCGAATGAGCCTTTTTTTAAGTTTCTATGACAACGTGTTCTATGAAAAGCTTATATGCCCCCAGGGCATAACTTAAAACCCTTGACATGAGGGTAGTGGGGGATTGTCCTCCTCAAAAAAATATTTTCTATCTGGAAATCAACTACGCTGAACAAAATGACTATCTCAAAATTTTGATTGAATGTGTTTTGGGGAATGATGGGCGTGGAGGGGGCTTGTTGCCCTCCAGTAACTTTTGACTAATAAAAAGGGCACTAGCCCTTTGAATTTCCAATTAAATGAGCCTTTTTTGAAGTTTCTACGCCAACGCCTTCTATAAAAACCTAATATGCCCCCAGGGCATAACTTAAAACCCTTGCCCTGAGGATTATGGGGGAGTGTGCTTCTCAAAAACATAACATCTATCTGGAAATCAACTACGCTGAGTAAAATGGCTATCTCGAAATTTTGATTGGATGTGCTTGGGAGAATGATGGGGGCGGGGGGAGGGGGCTAGTTGCCCTCCAATCACTTTCGACTGTTTAAAAGGGCCTTATAACTCTTGATTTCCAATCGAATGAACCCCTTTTGAAATCTCTACGATGACCCCTTCTATAAGAAGTGCCCTGCTCTAAAGTAAAAATATAATATATGGTACATTTTACCAACATTGCCCTTATATGCCCTCACGGCATAATTTAAAACCCTTGCCCCAAATGTTTTGGGTGAGTGTCCTCCTCAATAAGATATTTTCTATCTGGAAATCGACTCTGCTGAAACAAATTGATTTCACATAATTTTGTTGGGAGGTGCGTGGGGGAATGATGGGTGTGGGGGGGCTAGTTACCCTCCAATCAGTTTTGACTATTAAAAAGGGCACTAGCCACCCCAATTTCCAATCGAATGAGCACTTTACGAAAGTTTCTGCGACAACTCCTTCGATACGAAGTGCCTGTCCAAGATAGAAGAAAAAAAACACATTGTGGCCACATCGTTCTTTACTTAGGCAGCGCTAGCGCGCTGCTTATCAAAGCGTTGTCGTAGAAATTTCAAAAAAGGCTCATTCAATTGAAAATTCGAGGGGCTAGTGCCCTTTACAATAGTCAAAAGTAATTGGAGGGCAACTAACACCCCTCTCACGCCCACGTTTTACTCAAACACATCCAATCAAAATTTTAGGATAGCCATTTTGTTCAACGTAGTTGAATGTTCTGGAAATTAGTTCTTTGAGGATGACAACACCCCCCCTCTCCCCCACAGCCCTCAAGGCAAGAGTTGTAAGTTATACCCAGGGGGTATATAATATTTTTAAAGAACGCGTTGTCGTAGAAACTTCAAAAAGGGCTAATTCGATTATAAATTGAAATGGCTAGTGCTTTTTACTAAAAAAAAAAAAAAAAAAAAATACAAATGAATGTGCATTGTCAGTTTCTTAGGCATATACTAATATTTAGTAATAAAACTGTTAATATTATTTGATTTGTTAAAGTTATAAAAGTAAAAACATTTATATTTTTTTCAGTAAAGTGCAAATTATATTCTGGCTTGGGAAGGCTTAGGGGGTTTTGAGCCCAAATAATGTTAATTTCTGCTCGTTTTGAGTTTGACTCGGTTATTTATTATAATTTCTGTTCGTTTTGGGTTTCATTTATTTATTAATGCTGATTTGTGGTAGTTTACGCTTGGTAGATTATTTGATTCTAGTTTTGGTCATTTTTAGTTTAATGAAGTTCTTTACTTTTCTTTGAAAAACTTATTTTGTGTAAAAAATTTTTTTAATTAATATTACTAATAAGTTCCATATTTCCTATCCTAAGCTAAAACTGTTTTTGACGACGCAAAATATTGTATTTTCTGAATCATCGCGGGAATCTGAATCCATAGAAGAAAACAAACTAAAACAGAAAAGTAAACACTCAGATTTAAATTGTTGCTTCAAGTCTGTCAGCTTTGTTTATTTTGAAATTAAAGAAGATTTAATTTTGGAAAAGGGTTATTTAATTTTTTTTTTTTTGATAGCCCCCTCTGGTTCTGTGCATGGAAGCTATAGTTGTTTGAATATTATTTTAAAATTGGTTGTCTTGAAGGATTTCTCAATGAAAATTGTCTTTCCTTTTCCCTCCAAAAAAGAAGTAAGTGGAAATTTTATTACATAAACAATACGAACAATCGCCATCCTTAAATATAATCTATTTTTGTTCGATCTATCAATTGCAGAAGGTTCTGATGAATCACAAGGCTATTACTATTAAAATTACGACTTTCTGTGTTGCCACTGTCAGGGATAAATTCAAGTGGGATTTTAAAGGTTTTTGGCCCTACCCTAGAAGGTCCAAGCTGCAGTAGATATGGGGTTTGAGAAGCAAAAAGATATCAATTAGGGAGTCAAAGTTTTGTTGGTACCCCCTCTCCATCAAGACACTATCCACTACTCATCAGAGGGGAAGAAGCTGATTGTCCTATAAATGACCTATAAAATGACAAGAAGGTCCTTAAATAATTTAATTACAGCCTATTATTCATTTATCATTTATAGAAAGTCAAGACAAGTGGCGAAACAAGAGCGAACAGTCTTCTTAAAATATTGGAAAGAGCAGGATGCCTTGTGATGGTTGATTTGTATACCCAGGCTAACTACCTTGACGTCTTGACTGGAACAGGTAATCAATTTATTTAAAATTTAAATGATAAATCTAAAGAATTTCTAAACCTTTCTAATACGTATTTTGCAAGTGAGTCTATGAAGTGGGTGCTATAGCATCCCTTAATTGATAGATTTGATCTAAAATCAAGTAATATCTAAGTTTGTTAGATTATCAAGAAGGTCCCATTATATGCGAGATTCTAAGTCCAATTATACAAAGGACACAATAAAATGTGGCTATCTACAAGGTCTACAAAGAAGGTTTTATAGCATTTCTTAACTGATAAAACCATCCAAAATCATTCAAAATACGAAATAGCTTTTGGATCTGTTCGTAGGCTGCTCCTTTAGGACAAAAACACACTATTAGACTAAATATTTTAGATTCAACGACCACCTCCACCTTTCCCTGAAGTACTTGAGCTTAGTTGCTGAGAAAAAATAACGAAAGAAACTTAAAATACCTATAAACCTTGTAGACCGAATGTCAGCATAAATAGCACAAAATTATAGGAAAAGAAAATATGGCAAAACCCTAACTTGCCGGAATTATCAGCGATACCCTTAACTAGAGAAGATCCATTTATATGAAAAAAACCTTTGCTTCCTTATAAAAGTTAAATTAAAAAACAAGTTTTTTTAACTGAAAGTAAGGAGTGACGTTGAAACTTACAACGAACAGAAATTATTCCGTACATGAAAGGGGCTGTCCCCTCCTCAACAACGCCACTTTACGCTAAAGTTTTTATTTAATTTAAAAAATAGATTTGTGAGAGAGTCAAACTTTAGCGTAAAGAGCGAGGCGTTGAGGAGGGGACAGCCCCTTTCATATACGGAATAATTTCTGTTCATTTTAAGTTTTAACGTCGCTCCTTACTTTCATTTAAAAAAACTTATTTTTTTATTTAATTTTTGAACGTTTTGAATTAATGCAGGTTTTAATTGTGGGTCACCGTATATTAATAATTAAAACAAAATTTGTATATTAATTTTACTTTTATTTGGTTAAATGGCTTTCTCGAAACTTGTTTAATTTTATTTACGAACGTTTTTATTAGTAATAAATATATGTAGGCTAACTTATGAATTAACTTACGTAACGAACTTCTATATTCATATATTTTTAATACGTATATTACGGGGTTTGCCCCCTAGTCAATACGTTGCTTTTTACGCAAAAGTTCGAATTTTGTTCCAATTCTTTAAAAATGACCCCTTAATCACAAAGGCCGTTAATTAGAATAAATAGCTCTTATGAAAGTACTAAAGAATCTTTGGCTTAAAGAGCGAGGTATTGACTAGGGGGTGAACCCAATCATATACGTAATATTTTCTGTTCGTTTTAAGTTTTGATGTTGCTCCTTACTTTCAGTTGAAAAACTTGTTGTTTTTTTATTTAATTTCTGATAATTTTTTTTAAATAATGCTGGGAAATCCGGCGCCCCCTTCATAGCAATGTCCCTTCCCCCATGAAAAGATCCTCCCACATACCATGGGAAGAAAATGAGCGTGGGAGGGGACATCGTTGCCCTCCATTTTTTGGTCACTTAAAAATAGCACTAGAACTTTTAATTTTCGTTCCAATGAGCCCTCCCACGATATTCTAGGACCACTGGGTCGATACGGTCACCCCTGGAAAAAAAATAATAAATAAAAAATAAACACACATCCGTGATCTTTCTTCTGGCAAAAAAAGCAAAATTCCATATTTTTGTAGATAGGACCTCTACAGTAGGGATCTCTGTTACGCTAAATTTGATGGTGTGATTTTCATTAAGGTTTTATAATTTTGAGGGGGCTTTCCCGCTTTTTTGGAAAATCAGCCAAATTTTCTCATGCACGTAACTTTTGACCGTTGTGACTAAACTTGATGAAACTTAAATATTTGAAATCAGCATCAAAATCTGATTCTTTTAATGTATCTATTGAATTCAAAATCCCATTTTCTAGAGTTTCGTTTACCATTGAGCCGAGTCGCTCCTTACTTACAGATCGTTACCACGAACTGTTTGATACACTAAGGTTGTAAAACTAACTAACCAGTTACGATAGTTAGGTCAGCTGATAATGGTGATTTTTAAAACTCTTGATGACAGAGTCATGGATTCAAACCCCACGCTGGGCATTTTAAACTTAGGTATTTAAATTTTTTCTGGTACAAGTGTAATTTCTAGAGTAAAAATTTATATCCGACAGGTGTGCAAATACATAAAGAATTTAACTAAACACGAAGAAGGATTGTTTTCCTTTCTAAACTATTATTTCAGCGTTAATACGTCTTACAAAATGGAAAGGTAAAACATTCTTAGACTTAGATGATGAATGGCTAAAAATATTAGAAAAAAGAATGAAAATTTTGAGATTGGAGAGTTAAGGGTGCAAGAATAGGTTTTAAAATTAATATTATGAAGTCTAATTCACTTAAATAAGACAAATATTAACGTGAAAAAATTATGTTAGGTAGCAATAGAATATATCAAGAGGAAAGTTTTCTTTAACAGTATTATTTGCAATCATAGTGGATACAGTGAAGATGTAAAAACTTGAATTACCATGGTGCTGTTTTTCTGGTTTTTCTTGTAGTTTGAAAAAAATTGGAAGAATGTGAAGATAAGACTTCGTATAAAGATTAGAATATTCAAAGTCATGGCAGTGAGAACAGCCAAGTATGGCTTAAAAACAGGGGTGCTTATGAAGGCTGAAAAAGATAAATTAGATATAATTCAGGGGAATTGTCTAGCAGTAGTTTCAGGTAGGCTTTTCACTAACCATTTACCAAATAACAAGCTGTACAAAAGTTGTGGTTCTATCCCACTCTTTTGGCCAATAAAGAAAGAAGGTTAAGCAGCATAGGCCTTGTTTTATGGACAAAGGATTATAGTTAAGATTGGCCACCCATTTTTGGCCACCCATTTTAGACCAAACCAAAAACATAGCGTACCAGGGCTGAGTGGCGAAAAGCTATTAAAATTATTTATAGGAAACTCAAAATTTATGGGCTGAGGAAATGAGCGAAGCTTTTAAAAGGTTAGAGAAGGAGCGTGCAATGCTATGTTGGCCTCCAAGGCCTGTTTCTGTGATGTTTTATCAGTATTAGCATCAGTATTTTCGTTTTTGTAGGTCTACTCAATTTTGTCTCACGGGAGGGGGGGAGGGTACGAACAACCTTGAATTCTTAGGGTGTACCCATGTACCTCTCTGCTTGCTAGCATATACCGGGTATATGTTTAAATCTCGGGACTGTTTTGATTGTATTTTTTTTCATCAGTTGGCTAAATTTACTAATTTACTGCCTATCCTTACTCTATAAAGCTATCGATTATATTTCAGTTTTGTTTATCATAATACTAAATTGTTACTTTTTATAAGGAATTATGGTCCTTTCACACATAATTTCATTTCATACTTAAACACTAAGTGTCAACGCTTACAAATAGATGGCAGTGGAAAAAATTCATTGTATTATCAGAGGCAACGCTATAGCGTTGCCAATAGTAAAGGCCATACGGCTCCACTGTTAATTATTATATATTATTTTTTTCCCCAGAGGTACTTCATATGGAAACGGTCGTCGTATAAACTTCAAAGGAGGCTCAATCGATTAGAAATCGAGAGTTCTAGTGCCGTTTTTAAGGGTCAAAAGGGATTGGAAGGCAACCAACACCCCTTCCACGTCCACCCAGTGGCGGATCCAGGGGGCGAGGGGTGCGCCCCCCTAGAGTAGTCTAAAGTAGTGTAATTTACTTAAATAACTCAAGTTTAATGCAAGTTTACCGGATCAACCCATTTTGAGCCCCCCCTAAAAAAATTTTTTTGGATAAAACTTTTTTGCCCCCCCCCCTCCTCCTAAGAAAATCCTGGATCCACCCCTGCGCTCACTATTTCCCGAAACACACCGGATCAAGGAGGCACACTTGTGCCTCTTTAAAGAGGCGACCCATGACAATGTTAAGCGATTTCCGGTCCAAGCGGTCGCAGAGAGACGGCGGTGATCGGATTTTGTAGCCTAAGCTCAAACTAAGAAACATGCAAAATTTCAACCCCCCCCTCCGACTTTATCGTCATGGGGGAAAGTGGGCCGGAAGTTTCAACCCTCCCACCACAGCCCCCCTTTAACGTTATCCGATTGGGCTGAAATTTAGAGGATAAGCTTTCCTAGGGCTTGGAAGCTTATCCTAAAAATTTCAGCTCAATCCGATCACACCTTCCTGTTTTCCAAAAACCAAATATAGCCACTTAATGTTCATCAAATTATTTTTTTATCTGGCACGCCTATAGGCCACAGTTGGCAACAGATCCGGGTGAATGAGGGCTCATTCGAAGCGGAATTCGACTTGTTAGGGAGTGGGAGATTTTCAGACCGAAAAAATTATCCCCCGAATTTACATTTACGAAAAACCTCGTTTTCCTATCAGAGCCCATGTTAATTTTCCCCACCACAGCCCCCCTTTAACGTTGTCTGATCGGACTGAAATTTAAAGGATAAGCTTTCCTAGGGCCTGGGAGCTTATCCTCAAATTTCAGTTCAATCAGATCACTCCTTCCCTGTTTTCCAAAAACCAAATATCAAGTTATTTTATTTTTTTTTAGCCACGCCTACAGGCCACAGTTGGCAACGAATCCGGGTTAATAAGGACTCATTCGAAGCGGAATTGGACCTGTTAGGGACTTTTGATATTTTCAGACCAAAGAAATTATCCCCCGAATTTACATTTACGAAAAACCTTATTTTTTTTTACTCCTTCCTCAATCAGATCACTCCTTTCACTCCTTTCACTCAATCAGATCACTCCTTCCCTGTTTTCCAAAAACCAAATATCAAGTTATTTTATATTTTTAGCCACGCCTACAGGCCACAGTTGGCAACGAATCCGGGTTAATAAGGACTCATTCGAAGCGGAATTGGACCTGTTAGGGACTTTTGATATTTTCAGACCAAAGAAATTATCCCCCGAATTTACATTTACGAAAAACCTTATTTTTTTTACTCCTTCCTCAATCAGATCACTCCTTTCACTCCTTTCACTCAATCAGATCACTCCTTCCCTGTTTTCCAAAAACCAAATATCAAGTTATTTTATATTTTTAGCCACGCCTACAGGTCACAGTTGGCAACGGATCCGGGTGAATGAGGACTCATTCGAAGCGAAATTCGACCTGTTAGGGCTTTTTGATATTTTCAGACCGAAAAATTATCCCCCGAACTTACATTCACGAAAAACCTCGTTTTCCTATAAGAGCCCATGTTAATTTTTGAAATTCCTTAAAGCATAGTATTTCATTATTAAATTAGATCAAAATAGTCCTCTTAACCTGACAAGACCGACTGCAAGCTTCCAAAAACTCCAGCTCTTTCCCAGAAGAGACTTTGACAAAAACACCGTTGAATTTTTTCTGTTGCCGAGCCAATAAAAATAACTAAACAAGTCTCTGATAGTACAGTGGTCAGTATACCTGTATGGTGGAAGACCCGGGTTCGATTTCTCGTCAGAGTAAATTTTTGTAAATATTAAATTTAAAATAGTATCTCTTAAATTTAAAGTTTAAAAAGGAAACTCAGTTTCTTTTTAAAATTCAACCTATTAAATTCTTAGAATCAACAGGCGTCTCCAGAAAAATATCACAGTCGGCCTTCAGCTTATAGGTAAGTCTCCCCTGCTTTGATGAAATGCCGTATACCCACATGCTCGAAGAAAAGTTGAAAAAAGAAAATCTTACTGTGTATTTGATTTTGAGTATTCAGGAATTAAAAGCCTTGACACAAGAATCTTCAAAAGCGGGGGGTTTGGGGGGGGGGCGGGGCAGCCTCCCAACTTTAACTCCTGACACGATCAGCTAACAGTTAGTCAAGCAATAATAAGTAATAAACTGTACAAAAACGTGCAGAAATTATTTGAAAAAACTACGTTTTCTGAAGAGTTAAAGAGGCTGAGTCACAAGTTCGAACCTTAAAACATACAGAAATTAGGAGGTACAGTTTGGGGGCTGCCCCCCCAAACCCCCCCCGTTTGCAGCCTTTAAATAAAAAAAACAAGTTTTTTAAACTGAAAGTAAGGAGCGACATTAAAACGAACAGAAATTATTCCATATATGAAAGGGGCTGTCCCCTCCTCAACGCCTCGCTCTTTACGCTAACGTTTGATTTTCTCAAAACTCTATTTCTTATAGATATAAAAAACTTTAGCGTAAAGAGCGAGGCATTGAGGAGGGGACAAAGAGCAGGCGTTGTAAGTTATACCCTGGGGGAGTATATGGTTCTTATGGAAGGGATACTCGTAAAAACTTCAGAGATTGCTCATTTTCTTGAAAACAAAAAGATCTAGTTCAGTTTTTGAGAGTCAAAAGAAATTGGAGGGCAACTAACCCCCCCCCCCCCCAGGCCTTTTTTTCTCCAAATGCATCCGATAAAAGTTTTGATATAGCAATTAAGTTAAACAAATTTCAAGATTCAGATAACAAAAACCCAGGTGTCGACCCCCCCCCCTCAGGGCCTAGGGGCAGGTGTTATTAACTATGTTGTGGGGTATTTATGGTTTCGAATGAAAGGAATGATTGTATAGACTTTAAAGAGGGTTTACTTGATTTAAAATTTAAAGTTCGACTTCACTTATTAGGAGTAGATATATATCCAAGGGCAAATATCCCTCCCACACCTTCTTTTTCCGATCCCATCTGATGAAAATTTTATCTTATTAAAAATAGTTCAAAGGTCGAATAAGAAAAACTCCGGTGTCAATACAACCCCTCAGGGCCCGGGGGAAGGCGTTCTAAGTTATGCCCTAAAGAAATGTATGGTTCTTAGGAAAGTGATGCTCGTATAAACTTCATAGAGGGCTCATTTGATTTGAAATTGAAAGTTCTAGTTCACTACTTAAGAGCAAATAGCTGCCCCCCCCACTCAGCCCTTTTTTCAAACAACCCATCAGCTACAAATTTTGAGATATTCAGTTTTTTGAAAATTGTTCAAAAATAAGATATTAAAAACTCCAGTGTCAACACAACCTCCCAGGGCTCGGGGGTTAGGCGTTGTAAGTGCTGTCCTGGGGGTGTATTTGGTTCTTATGAAAGGCATGCTCGTATAAACTTCAGAGAGGACTCATTTGATTGGAAATTGAAAGCTCTAGTTTACTTTTTAAGCATCAAAAGATAACCAAGGGCAACTAGCCCCCCCCCCCCTCACATCCTTTTCCCCCAAGCCCATCCGATAAAATTTTTAAAATAGCTGTTTCATTAAAAATAGTTCAAAGGTCAGATAAGAAAAACTCCTCTGTCGACGCAACCTCCCGGGGCCTGAAGGCAGGCGTTGTAAGTCATGTTCTGGTAACATATATAGTTCTTATGGAAGGGAAGCTCGTACAAACTTCGGAGAGGGCTCATTTGATTGGAAATTGAAAGTTCTTGTTCACTTTTTAGGAGTCAAAAGAGATCGAAGGGAAATTGGCTCCCCCTCCACGCCCTAAATGCATCAGATAAAAATTTTGAGATAGACATTTTGTTAAAATTAGTACAAAGTTCAGATAACAAAACCTCCAGTGTCAACACAACCCCCCAAGGTCCGGGAGTAGACGTTGTAAGTTATGCCGTGTGACCATATATGATTGTTATGAAATAATGCTCGTATTAATTTCATAGAAAGCTCAATTGATTGGAAATTGAAAGTTGTAATTCACTTTTTAAGAGTCAAAATTGATTAGAGGGCAGCTAGACTCCCCCCACACTCCATTTATTTTTTTCCAGAGGCACTTCATACAGAAGGGGTCGTCGTATAAACTTCAACAGAGGTTTATTCGATTGAAAATCAAGAGTTCTTGCGCTCTTTTTAAGAGTCAAAAGTGATCGGAGGGCCAATAGCCCCCCCCAAGCCCTTTTTCCCAAATGAATTTGATAAAAAATTTGAGGTGACCATTTTGTTAAAAATAGTTGAAAGATCATATAACAAAAACTCCTTTACGCATGGCCATTTTGTTAAAAAGAGTTCAAAGGTCAGATAACAAAAACTCCTGTGTTGACGCAAACCCCCGGGGCCTGGGACAGGCGTTGTAAGTATTCCTCTGGGGGCATATATGGTTCTTATGGAAGGTATGCTCGTATAAACTTCGGAAAGGTCTCATTTGATTGGAAATTGAAAGTTCTAGTTCACTTTCAAAGAGTCAAAAGATATCGGAGGGCAATTAGCCCCTCCCTCTCCATTCCCTTTTTTCCTCAAACCCATCAGATAAGAACTTTGAGATATCCATGGTTTTTAAAATGTTCAAAGATCATATAATAAAAACTCCGGGCCTGACGCAACCCACCAGGGCCCGGAGGCAGGCGTTGTAAGTAATATTCTGGGAGCATATATAGCTCTTATAGAAGGGATGCTCGTATAAACTTCGGGGAGGGCTCATGTGATCAGAAATTGAAAGGTTCTCGTTCACTTTTTAAGATTTGAAAGAGATCAGAGGGCAACTCCCCCCCTCTTTTAGCCCTATTGTCCTCAAACCCATCCGAAAAGAACTTTGAGAGAGCCATTTTTTTCAAAATGGTTCAAAAGTCATATAACAAAAACTTCAGAGTTGACACAATCCTTCAGAGTCCGGGGTAGTAGTTGTAAGGTATGCCTGGGGGCATATACAGATGTTGCGGAAGGGATGTTCGTATAAACTTTAGAGAGGGCTCATTTGATTGGAAATTGTAAGTTCTAGTTCAGTTTTTAAGAGTCAAAAGAGATCAGAGGGCAACTATCCCCCCACGCCCCTTTTCCCCCAAATGCATCCGATAAAAATTTTGAGATAGCCATTTTGTTAGAAATAGTTCAAAGGTCAGATAAAAAAAACTCTGGTGTCAACACAACCACCCAGGGACCGGGTGCAGGAGTTGCAAGTTATGCCCTGTGACAAAATATGGTTCTTATGGAAAGGATGCTCGTATAAACTTCAGAGAGGGCTGATTTGAATGGAAATTGAAAGTTCTAGTTCAATTTTTAAGAGTCAAAAGAGATCAGAGGGCCCTTAGCCCCCCACGCACTTTTTTCCCCAAACCCATCCGATACAAATTTTGAGATAGCCATTTTTTAAATAGTTCAAAAGTCAGATAACAAAAACTCCGTTGTCTACACAGCCCCCCAGGGCCCGGGGGGCAGGCATTGTAAGCTATATCATGGGGCCATATATGGTTTTTATGAAAGGGATGCTCGTACACACTTCAGAGAGGGCTCATTTTAATGGAAATTAAAGTTCTAGTTCATTTTCTCAGAAAAAAAGATCGGATGGCCACAAGCCCCTCCCGCCCTATACGCCTTTGGGTTTATGGGATGGATAAGTCCATCTGATAAAAATTTGAGGTGACCATTTTGTTAAAAATAGTTCAAACATCAGACATTAAAACTCAGGGGTTGATACAACCCCCCAAGGCCAAGGGACAAGTGTTTTAAGTTATACTCTGGGGGTATATATGGTTTTTATAGAAGGGATGCTCGTATAAACTTCAGAGAGGGCTCATTTGATTGAAAATAGAAAGTTCTAGTTCACTTTTAAAGAGTAAAAAGAGACCGAAAAGCAATTAGCCCCCCCCCCTATGTCCTTTTTCTCCCAAACCCATCCGATAAAAATTTTGAGATAGTCATTGTGTTAAAAATAGTTCAACCATCAGATAATAAAACTCCGAGGTTGACACAAACCCATTTTTTCACTTTGATATTGTTACTTTGATACCAGTTTTGATACTTTGATGAACATTTAATTTTTTTTAAGTTTGATTTTGAAATAAGGAATTTTGAATATCTTGAAACTTTTTGCAATCAAAAACGAACAAAAATTAATTAAAAGAAGTTTCCGAAAAATAAGCTTTACAAACAAAAGAGAAGACCATTTTAAACTTAAGCTCAGCAGATACAAATACCTGTTAAAACTCAAACTCAAAACGATAAGAAATTAGTATTAAAGAATAAATGAAACGCAAAACGAACAGAAATTAAATAAACAATCATAATATAAAACATACAACACGTAATAACATAAATGAATAAATAGATCTTAAAGCGAGTAATGCTTGGATTAAATATGAAAATCAAATTTAAAACAAAAAAAAATATTTTGCTATTGAAGTATAAATGAAACTTAAAACAAACAGAAATTAAATAAACAATCAATGCAACCAAACATACAATAGATATTAATGTAAATGAATAAATAAATCCTAAAACAATAAATCTATAAATCTTAAAATATATAGCCAAAATTTTTTTTTAAGTTTGATTTTGAAATAAGGAATTTTGAAAATCTTGAAACTTTTTGCAATAAAAAACGAACAAAAAATTATAAAATTTGAAAAATGATTGAATATGAAAATCAAGCTTAAAAGGAAAAACAAAATATTTTCCTATTTAAGTATAAATGAAACTTAAAACGTACAGAAATTAAATAAACAATCAATGCAAACAAAAATACAATAGATATTAATGTAAATTAATAAATAAATCTTAAAACTAGTTAAACTTAAATTGAATATGGAAATCAAGCTTCAAAATCACAAAATCAAGGAAATCAAAATCACTACAAACAAGAGTTTGGGTATCACCTCCTTCTCTCACTGTAAAAGTCTAAAACCTACTGCGTCATTGGCGCTTTACTGAAAACTATGTGCGTCCTGAACAGTCTTGGAAAGTCTAAACAACATCTAATTGAATGTTTGATATATAACAATATTAATTTTTGAACGATCCATCAGTTCAAGAATTCATTTAACTGTAATTTTATTTTTATTTTCAATGCTGTAAGAACTGAAAAAGAAAATATTTGTAATATAATTCGTTTTCAGTAAAGCGCCAATGACACAGTGGGCTTTGGGCTTTTATTTACAGTTAAGGAAGGGGGCAGTATCAAAACTGTTGTTTGTAGTAAAACTATATTTGTCTTGAACAATTTTAGATATAACTAGTAAATTAAACTGAATATTTGATGTATAATGATATTAATTGCTGAAAGCTCATCAATTCCAAATTTTACTGTACTTTAAAGTTTATTTTCAATATTAAATACTAAAGAAAATATTTGTAATAAAATTGGTTTTCAGTACAGTGCTAACGACGCATAAGGTTTTAGACTTTTACAGTGAGAGAAGGAGGCAGTACCCAGACTCTTGTTTGTAGTGATTTTTGCTCGTTTCAAGCTTGAATTACATATTCAGTTGAAAATTTACTCGTTTTAAGATTTATTTATTAATCTACATTACGGTCTATTATATGTTTGTTTGCATTGGTTCTTTATTTAATTTCTGTTCGTTTTGGGTTTCATTAATACGTCAATAACAAAACATTTTTTTAGTTTTAAGCTTGATTTACATTCAATCTAATTATTACTCGCTTTAAGATCTATTTATTCATTTATGTTGATACTTGTTGTATGTTTTTTGCTATGATTGTTTATTTAATTTCTGTTTGTTTTGGGTTTCACATATTTTTTTAAAGTAATTTCTGCTCGTTTTGAGTTTGACTCGGCTATTTGTTGTAATTTCTGTTCGTTTTGTGTTTCATTTATTTGTCATTTTTGATTTACGGTAGTTTCTCGCTTCGTAGATTATTTGATTTTATTTTTGCTCATTTTTTGATTAATGGAGTTCTTTACCATTCTTTGAAAAACTGATATTGTGGAAAAAGTCTTTTTAATTAATTTCTGTTCGTTTTATATTGACATAATCTTTTCAGTCAAGAAGAAAATAATACTTTAAATCTTTTCGTTTTCCTAAGACTTTATAGTTTGGTCTGCTATTTGTATGCTGGAGAAAAATTTTCTGCAATTTTTAACAACATACACCCTTTTTAAACTCTGGACACAAATAGTAGTGTTTAAGTGTAATTTTGTTTCATACCTCCTCTAGTTGACCTGAAATGGAAAACTTGATACCATTCGCAAAAACCTGCTTACTTTCTTTGAAAGGTTGGATACACTTACGCTATTTTGACTTGTTTCAATTTTAAGAGCAGAAGTCACCCCGAAAGTTTGAACATAATACCCTCAGTCGTTATTGGGATACTGCTGAGATGCATTATTGGGAATTAGAATTATCACAGTGTATTTTGATTTAATGTTAAGGAAACATTTAGTTTTTAAACATAAAGGAAAATTGGAGGGTGGGGTTGGAAGGGGGATTACTTGCTCCCTAATCACTTTCGAATGTTAAAATGGGCATCATCCCTTTCTATTTTCACTAAAATGAGCCCTTTTCGAAGTTCCTACGACAACACCTTCGATACGAAGTGCCCTGGTCTAGAAAACAACACCAACAAAAAAAAATAATACATTATACCCACATCGAAATTTTCTATAAATATTTCAAGCCTTCCAATCACTTTCGACTATTAAAAAGGGAACTAGCCCTTTCGATTTCCAATTTAATGAGCGCTTTTTGAGTTTCTACGACAATTCTTTCTATAAACACCTTATATGCTCCCAGGGCATAAGTTACCACCCTTACCCTGATGGATATAAGGGTGGTTGTCATCCTCTACGAAATAATTTCCAGAACTTTCAACTACGTTAAACAAAATGGCTAGCTCAAAACTTTGATTAGATGTGTAAATGTTTGGGAAAATGGTGGGCGTGAGAGGGGCGTTAGTTGCTATCCAATCCCTTTCAATTGTTAAAAAAGGCACTAGCCCTTTCAATTTTCAATTGAATGAGCTCTTTAGAAGTTTCTATAACAACACTTTCAATAAAAACTTTATATGCCCCCAGGGTATAACTTACAACCCTTGCCCTGAGGGCTGTGGGGGAGGGGTTGTAATCCTTAAAGATGTAATTTCCAAAACTTTCGACTACGTTGAACAAAATGGCTGCATCAAAATTTTGATTGGATGTGTTTGGGGTAAAGGTGGGCGTGAGAGGGGGGTTATTTGCCCTCAAATCACTTTCAACTATTAAAAAGGGAACTAGCCCTTTGAATTTCAAATCGAATGAGCCCTTTTCAAGTTTCTACGACAAAGAGTTCAATAAAAAACCTTATATACCCTCAGGGGATAACTTATAACCCTTGCCCTGGAGACTATGGGGGGAGTGTCCTGCTCAAAGGTATATTTTCCTGAACTTTGAACGTCGTGGGACAGATTGGCTATCTCAAAAATTTGATTGGATGTGTTTGGGGAAATGGTGGGCGTGGGAGGGGGGTTAGTTGCCCTACAATCACTTTCGACTATTAAAAAGGGCACTTGCCATCTCAATTTCCAGTCAAATGAACCTTTTCTGAACTTTTTACAACAACCCGTTCTATAAGAACCTTTTATGTACCAAAAGCATAACTTACAATCCTCGCCCTGAGGACTGTCGGGGAGTGTCCTCCTCAAAAACATAATTTTCATCTGGAAATCAATTACGCTAAACAAAATGACTATCTCAAAATTTTGATTGGATGTGTTTCGAGAAAGGATGGGCGTGGAAGGGGTGCTAGTTGCCTTCCAATCATTTTCGACTATTAAAAAGGGCACAAGCCACTCCAATTTCCAATTGAATGAGCCCTTTTCTAAGTTTCTACGACAACTTCTTCGATACGAAGTACCCTGGTCTAAAGGAAAAAAAAATAACAAATAATACATTGTGCCGACATCGTTCTTATATGCCCTCAGGGCATAATTTAAAACCCTTGCCCCGAGGGTTGTGGGGGAGTGTCCTCCTCATAAACATATTTTCTATCTGGAAATCAACTCCGCTGAACAAAATGGCTATCTCAAAATTTTGATTGGATGTGTTTGGGGGAATGATGGGCGTGGGGGGGCTAGTTTCCCTCCAATCCCTTTTGACTCTTAAAAAGGGCACTAGCCACTCTCATTTCCAATTGAATGAGCTCTTTTCGAAGTTTCTACGACAATACCTTCGGTACAAAGTGCCCGGGCATGGAGAAAAAAGAAGAAGAAAATAATAATACTGCCCACAACGTTCTTTTTTTAGGCAGCGCTATCACGCTATCTATGATAACTAGCTTCTAATGTAATTTCACATACCTATTTCCATTCCCTTTCTGAATTGCAAACTTTATTGGTATGCCATGACGGGCTGCCCCTCTTAAGAGCTTACCGGTGACGAAAATTGACATCCCTCTTTAGGGATTCATTGGGGAAGTCCTGTGTGTAAAAACTCCACAGTACAACATTATAATCTACTTTTAGATGTTTACACAGTATTCGCGCCTGAGGATGTTTCATTTGACCAAGCATTGATTGACAGCCTTTTGGCTGATGTTGACCTCCTCACTAATTTTTTGAATTACCACATGGTTGCTGGCAGTGTTACCTCTGACGTTCTTCAGAATGATGTCACTGTTGCCACAGTCCAAGGATCAACTATTCGTACAAAAATTTATGGCGAGGTAAACCATAATTTTAGTGTTTATGCATATATAAGAATTCATATTTCCGGTGAGAAAAACCCTACACATTTTTTTTAAAAGTGTAACACGGACAAAAAAATGCTTTAAAAGAAGTTCACTCTTTAAAGGACAAAATATTGAATCACTATGAAGCTGCCCAAAGCTAAGGTAAATGGCGACCTAGATACACTAGCGGTAGAAATCTTGTGTAGGGATAAAACTTGCCTTCCACAAGTATTTTGTCCTACATAGCAGTATAAGTGTATATCCAGGAAGGGGGGCTAGGGGTGTGCCCCCCCCCCCCAAATGTTTGTCTAGCTCGTAAAAACGTAATGAAAATACATTTAAACCAATTTTTGGTGCGTTTTTTTGGTTTTTTGTCACCTTCCCCTAGGAAAAAACATCCCCCCTCCCCTCGAAAAAGCTATCCTAGATAGGGCTTTGTAGCAGCATCATCACAACTTCCTTTCAGATCACATCTTGGTGCTCCTATTCCATTTCAATCCAAAATTTTGACATAACACAGATAAAGCCTGTTCTAATGTCTTTCAAGTGATTTTTGCAGGACAATTAAATTATGGGTAAAAGCCCCATAAATAATAGATTAGAAAAAATCATATCTTGGCAATGTATCACACTTATTATAAAGCCAGGTGTAGACGATTGATACATTAATCTGCTGTTTCAATTTAAAAATTATAATGCATAGCATGTAGTCTTAAAAAATTTAAGAAAATTAAAAAAATTTATTCTGCACGCATATGCATAATAAGTAGAATAAAACCTCCACCTGATGATCCTACCTCTTACTTGGGAAAACTGATGAACACACTTTAATGTGTGTTAATGCACTTTAATATTTGAGTTGCAGAATCAAAATTAGATGGTGACGCCTAAATGTTGTTGTAAGGAATTGGGTTGTAAAAGACCTTCATAGTAACTTTTTTATATAATTTTAATTGCCTTGTCGTTCGTAATATTTAAATCATTTGATCTCTCCCCTTCCTCACGATCACTTGTGATATTGATACTTGCACCAATTACAAAAATTACTTGGACTACAATCTGATTGCAGGATAAATTTGAATTAAAAACTACAGAATGTCTTTAGCAGAATATGAGCTGAATTCTATAAGAAAGTGGGATAACCAAAGACTAGAAAAAAACCATCAAACAAGACTCTGGTTGATTTTTTATTTCGGAAGGGAGAAAAAAAGTCTACTTTTAGCTGTAATTCTTAAGTAAAAGTTAATCACAATAATATTAATTTAGCAAAAATCAAACAAGGAAAAAATTGTTCGCTTGAACAAAAAAATTTGATAGCATTTTCCCAATAGGAAAAAAGTTCTTGAACATTAACATAGTTTTCTTTAAATGCTATTAAACTTTAAGTTTGTCCACTTTCTATTTTTTTCAACTTTTCAACTTTTTTCAACTGTAAGCCAATTTCTTTTATATCTTCCACTTGGCCAAAAACAGGTCTTTTGGCGTAAGTTCTGCGCTTCTGATGCAGTTTCAAAGTTGTAGTTATAGGAGATCTGGAAAGCTTATACTTCAAGAAATTTCGTGTAACATCTTAATTTCAGATGCCAGATAAGGGTGTAAATAGCCTGGTCCTACTGTAAGTAGTAGGAGAAGGACAAGTAACTTTCAAAGTTATAGGTTACGCCAAAGAAACGTCTCCGGTATGCCTCATTTTTATGCCCGTTAATTTTCTTACCATCGTTTTATTTGATTTCTTTGTTGAGTATGTGGCTTTCCCTGTCTTTTTACTATGTTCCTCAACCATAATATACTATTCGATTTTATAGGCTATAACCATAATTGAGAAATTAATTAACTACATCTCCCAAAAACCTCTATTTGTATCAGATAAACTAACAAATTGAAAAGTAACCTGGAACTTGAAATTCTTTTTTAAGAGAATGATCTTGAATCAGTTTCGTCAAATTTTTATTTTTGTCACGTTAAACTAAAATAGCTAAGTTAGTTTTTTATTGTGCAAAAACTACTTATCCTCTGATATATTTTTTATTTTTGTCACGTTAAACTAAAATACCTAAGTTAGTTTTTTATTGTGCAAAAACTTCTTATCCTCTGATACATTTTTTATTTTTATCACGTTAAACTAAAATAGTTAAGTTAGTTTTTTATTGTGCAAAAACTTCTTATCCTCTGATATATTTTTTATTTTTGTCACGTTAAACTAAAATACCTAAGTTAGTTTTTTATTGTGCAAAAACTTTTTATCCGCTGATACATTTTTTACTTTTGTCACGTTAAACTAAAATAGCTAAGTTAGTTTTTTATTGTGCAAAAACTACTTATCCTCTGATACATTTTTTATTTTTATCACGTTAAACTAAAATAGTTAAGTTAGTTTTTTATTGTGCAAAAACTACTTATCCTCTGATACATTTTTTATTTTTATCACGTTAAACTAAAATAGTTAAGTTAGTTTTTTATTGTGCAAAAACTACTTATCCTCTGATACATTTTTTATTTTTGTCACGTTAAACTAAAATAGCTAAGTTAGTTTTTTATTGTGCAAAAACTACTTATCCTCTGATACAGTTTTTTCTTGGTTCCTATGTCTGCACTAACAAAGTGAATTGAATTCTCTATTGTATTGTGACAAAATGTTGGAATTGTTAACATAGCTAATGTTAGAATGTCACAAATCACAATTTTGAATCGTATAAAAACAATTTATATTAATATCCTCCCCTTCTTGCTCCCCTTCTAGCATACTAGCAAAAGTTATACTAGCAAAAGGAGCAGGAGGAGTCGTATTGTTTAAGTCGTTGTCCCAAAGATGTTCGTTCTGGACAAAATCCTCAAAGTTAAAATTGCTGTTTTGAAATTTAGGCAAATACAGCGAAGGAGAATCTTCCTCCTCCCTGTTTTTTTAGCTTACACTGGCTCTCTGTATGGGGAGCCAAGTGCGAGGCTAAGATATTTGATAAATTAGGTACCTAGTAGAAAGATAACCCCATAGAATAAGTGAAAAACACTATTAAAGAAAATGATCTGTAGCCTCTAAAAATTCAATGAGACTCTGACCAGTAAGATTTTGTCTCTAAGAAGTTGGAAACAGGAAGGAATTTATCTTCCCTGGACAGGAGAGAATGAGAATCCAGGTTTGATTGCTAGAACCCCTGGTATTCCCTACAATTATTTAAAGAATACCTTCCTATGTTCGCCTTTACCAGTTGTATTGATTATATATATGTAATAATTTTTGGTGTATTTGTCGACTCCTTTGTTTTGTCATGTTTGGGATTTTTCTTCAGTTTTTCTTTTTGCTGTTTTCTTTCTTCCATGAGCATTTTATTTTCATTCGACAGGTAATCAATAAATTCATTCATTCATTTATAGTTTAAGAACCTGCTCTGGCATTGGAGTCAGTAAGAGAAAGATACACTATTCATAACATAAGTTTTGTTGTTTCCTGACAAGGGAAAAATAAAGAGCAAAACAAAGAAACAAGCTACATGAAAAATAAACACTTCAAACATTATTTAATAGTTTTGGCCAGAGTTTATAGAATTAGCAGTATGATCATTCCCTATCTCACCCATTATAAAAACCCGGACCGAGGTGCAAGTGCTCCGAAGAACGTAAAAACATAAGCGGCATTAGATCTTTTCACGGGTAGACAAGTCAGATTTCTCTTGAACGCGAAACTTGGCGTCAACGTTGGAACCACAGTTAATAGAATTAGCAGTATGATCATTCCCTATCTCACCCATTATAAAAACCCGGACCGAGGAGCAAGTGCTCAAAAGAACGTAAAAACATAAGCGGCATTAGATCTTTTCACGGGTAGACAAGTCAGATTTCTCTTGAACGCGAAACTTGGCTTCAACGTTGGAACACTAATTTTGAAGAAACTAATTTTAAATTAATTTATTCCAATACATACATGAAAATCGGTAATTAGTAGTGGAATGTTATTATTAGATGGTTTTAGGAATTAAAAATAGGTTTCGAAGTCTCAAGTTGGTTTCAAAGGCATTTTGAGAAAGTTTCTGCCAAAATACGTGTTCCAGGGTAATTGGAGTGCTAATAGCAGATCAAATGAAAGGAGCTGTTTGTACGCGGCGATATATATATATATATATATATATATATATATATATATATATATATATATACACACACACACACACACACACACACACACACACACACACACACACACACACACACACACACACACACACACACACACACACACACACACACACACACACACACACACACACACACACACACACACACACACACACACACACACACACACACACACACACACACACACACACACACACACACACACACACACACACACACACACACACACACATATATATATATATATATATATATATAAATATATATATATATATATATATATATATATATATATATATATATATATATATATATATATATATATATATATATATATATATATATATATATATATATATATATATATATATATATATATATATATATATATATATATATATATATATATATATATATATATATATATATCACAAGCTGGAAGAATATTCTATAATAGTTCCCTAAGAATTTTACGAAAAACACTTCTTAACAGACGTTTGGTATTTTCTTGGATAGGGCTATTGTGGCAAATTTTACCACAGCAACCAATAATTAGAACCCAAGTCCTAAAATTGGTCTCATTCAGAACCCTTATCGCTATCTAAATTCACAAAGTGCAAAGATTTTCAAACAGAGGTGTTTATTGTTTAAAGTTCAGGAAAGGTATGTCCATTTCATACGAAAACATTGATTGAAAACGAAACTAGTCTTATCTAGAAAATGAATATCGTAAAAAAATAAACATCACGACGTTGAAAAAAAAATGATAAACCATCCAGTGGCGGATCCAGAGGGGGGGGGGGCGAGGGGGGGCCCCCTATAGTAGTATAAAGTAGTGTCATTTAACAAATTAAAGCAACTTTGCATTAATTAAACTTGCTCCTAACGTAAGTTTATCGGATCAACCTATAGAGGCCACTGTTTGTAAATAATAGATTAAGTCATAATTTGTATATAAATTAAGTCATACCTGTGAGATGGGATACTTGCAAACCACTTGGCTGGCTCACCAAGTTTTTTTCTGCTTTCACAATTATGAATGATACAATTTCGAACCATTTCTCATTGATTGACGCATACAGACTAACCCGCTAATCCATGAATAAGCGGGAGGAGCTTTTTGTTCGCACCGAGAATGAAGACCAGAAATGATCTGCGATAAACTTACTGGATAATTCTATAAACTGTGGTTTTGGCTCTGAATAATTTTGTTTTCAATTTTTTCCCAGGGAATGTTTAGTTTCAGGAGTTCATTAAAAAACTGCAGCTCTGTTGCGTGATTTAGACAAGGATCGTCTACAGTTAAATTCTACTTATAAAACATTTCAATTAGACTTACAAATGAAGTCGCTCATTTTCCCCAGGCTGTCACCATCAACGGAGCCGCTGTCACAGCCGTCAATCTTATTGCAGACAATGGTGTCGTCCATGTGATCAACAGACCAAACCAAATCCCAGCCGGTGGCATTCCCGATGTTCTTACTGCTGATGCTGAAGGAAGATTCACAACTCTTTTAACTGCTGTTGAGGTTGCTGGTCTAGGAGAAACACTGTCTGGTAAGCAATTGTTTATTCTTGATTCAGTGGTACAATTATCAACCAAAAAATGGTACCCTGTAAACATTAGATGTTGCAGTTATATTTTCATCTGTATATATATGAAACTCTTACCATTAAATTATTGTTGAATTCATCTTTTTAATTATTATTTTTATGTAATCATCAATGGGCGAACGAAGCTTCTTCTCTAAGGGGGGGGGCAGCAGATTCTGTGATGATGGGTGGGGGTGGGGGGTGAAGTAATATTGGTAGTTCACAAAACCTTACATTGCCAGCAGGTTCTATCATACCTATGAAATCATTATTAATAAGCAATCAATATTAATAAGTAATCACTAAAAATCATAAGTCATCAATAAGCTTCAGCATTAATCAATCTTCTGGGATTAGAGCTAAATCTGTCCAAGACACTATGGATAATTGCTTCTTGTTTCACTTTTATTCTGTCATTCCGGCTGTTTATTTCCAGCGTTTCAACCATTTACTTCTTATCAACTGCTTTTTTTGCCATCTACCTTTTTTCAACTGCCTTTTGAACCATCTGCTTTTTCAGCCACATCTAGTGTAAATTTAAAGGTCTTGGGGGGAGGGGCATCTGCCCCCCTCTGCCCCCCTTCCGTACGCCTATGTACGGAACAAATCATCAACGCTTTCCAAACTTTGAAGATTGAACTTAATTGTCCCTTTAAATTTTACTTACTAACAAAGATTTATAAGGATTACTAGTAACCACTTTTTTGACGTAAAAATAAAACATTCTTGGTTCTGATAAAATGTTAGTAAAATAAATGAATTGCGTCAGGCTCTTTGAGTCCAAAGTGCAAAACATGTTTGAAACCAAATGTTAAAAAGACGAAGTAGAAATAAATGAAAGTAAAGTAGCGATACCAGACAACGAGAATATTGACTAGGTTCGCTTACGGGGTTAGTACTGTTAGTGAAGGCAGTGGATGCAATGAAGGTTTAAAAAGTATTATATCCAAGGTGCAGGATGTTTCTTCAATGTTGAAAAAAGCTAGCAAGAATAGGAAGGTAAGTTTGTGAACAAAAGTTAGAATATTGGAAGCCACAGTAGTAACAGAACTTACATATGGCTTTGAAATGTGGGCACTTTGAAAGGCCGATGAAGATTTGTCAAATGCTTTCCAGAGAAACTGTCCGAAGCTAGCCTTAAGTACTTGTTTAACTGACCTTATATAAAACGATAAATTGAAAGATAAATGTGGTTCGATTCCATATTTTAGAAAAAAATTATCAAGAAACAAACAAGCGAGGGGGGGGGATTTTCAGCCAGTCAGTAAAATTAAAAAAATCTAGAAGATATTTTGGCAAAGACTTGCACTGAGCCGTCCTCAGTGCAAAAGAAAAATCAAACACTCTGAAATAACCCCTGAAATAGTAAAACAAAATCGATGAAAGAGCAACCGAAAATGAGAGGGAATTCAAAAATTGGACAGGGTATGGAATCTTTCACTTGTAATTGATACTGCTTGCCCGATTTAAAGGAAATTGGAGCTTTGTAGGAGTTAAAAAGTGAAGTTTTAAATAGATTTTGAATGAGAAGGATAGTACAAGCTGCCTTTAAAATTTTTGGTTCTCATTTTTTTATATACTCAGAATCCAAAATTAATTTTTTTCTTCATATCTTATTTTATAGTTTCTAGCAAACGTTATCAAGTCTTGTTTTCCATATGTTCATAGAAAATTTTAACTGGGTTCTTATTTAATTCCTTATATATATTTATATCATGCTCTGTAATAGCTTTTTAGCAAGTAGACTGTCCGGATTTTGCTGATAGATGAAATGATAAGTCTATTCTTCATACTTAGGCGAAGGCCCATTTACCCTTTTTGCTCCAACAAACGCTGCCTTCGATGCCCTCCCAGAAGGGGTCCTTGACGGTCTCCTTGCTGATCCAGAAGCTCTTGGTCAAGTTCTTCTTGGTCATGTTGTTCCCTCTACTGTCTTTGCTGCTGGAGTATCGAGTGGTGAAGTCCCAACCGCTGCCGGGGATAATATCGTTATTGTTGTCAGCGCAAGTAAGCATTTCTTTTTTAATTTCAAGATTTCTTTACGCAGGTTATTTTCTCTGTTGGAATATAGGATATTTGCATTTAAAAAAGAATTTTTTTAAACTCCAGATTTAAGTAAAATACCAAATATTTATTTTTCAAATCAACTTGGTAATCTTTATTCAAGACTAAGTAGATCTTATTTTCAGTTTTAACGCCACAAAAAAATTAAAAATATTATTAATTAACTCCTTTCATTGACAATGCTCTTTTTTTCTTACGGTCAGGGATTTCAAGGTGATATGGTACAAAAATGCACACTTCTACAAAATATGGATTTATTACTTACATATTTCAATTTTTGTTGATTTTTCAAATGCTACGATAAAGCCTCAAAACCTCCAGTGAACACAGAACTGCTAAGAAACTTTACAATTTGAAACTAAAATATGCTGTTGAAAATACATGGCCTATATACAAAGTACTTAATGTAAAAAGAACAAATATGTTTTGTATTAACTTACTGTATCAAACAGTTCGTTGTAACGAACTGTAAGTAAGGAGTGACTTGACTCAGATTTTAATTCTGATTTCAAATATATAAGTTTCATCAAGTTTAATTGTACCCATCAAAAGTTAAGCGCCTGAGAAAATTTGGCTGGTTTTCAAAAAAAGGGGGAAACAGCCCCTAAAAGTTATAGAACCTTAATTAAAATCACAACATCATATTCAACGTATCAGAGAACCCTACTGTAGAGGTTTCAAGCTCCTATCTATAAAAATGTGGAATTTTGCATTTTTTTTTGCCAGAAGAAAGATAACGGATGCGTGTTTATTTGTTTTTTTGTGTTTTTTTTTTGTTTTTTTTCAGGGGTGATCGTATCGACCTATTGGTCCTAGAATATCGTGGGAGGGCTCATTGGAACGGAAATTAAAAGTTCTAGTGCCCTTTTTAAGTGACCAAAAAAATGGAGGGCAACTAGGCCCCCTCCCACACTCATTTTTTTCCCAAAGTCATCTGATCAAAATTTTGAGATAGCCATTTTGTTCAGCATGGTCGAAATATTCTACGGGTCTCAATTCAGGAATTTGCTAAGTTTTTAAGATCCTGCTCAAATTTTGAAGTAATTGTAAAAAAGGAATTAATAACTAAAGTAAAACTTGGAAGTCTTATTAAAGTCATTAGTGCAATACTTTGAATGGACCGCCAAATACCACTAGCCATTAACCATTTCTAATATTGAGCTGGATTCACTTTCTAAATTAAGCTAATTCTTGTCTTCTCACGAATTACGGTCTGATAGCGTTCCAGTATTTACAAATAATGAAAATAAACAACGCAAAGCTAAGCCGGGGTCGCTTTCTGGTTCTCGAAAAGACGTTATAAGTAGTGACAGGCTCTTTCTGACAAACAGGTAAAGTTTTCACTCAATAATCTCAATTATAACTTACTCGCCGGGTCACTACCGGCTCCTTTGCTTTGGCTATTGTATTGTGTATTATTTATATGGAAATTATTCGGGTGCGGCATGAGATTCACAGCCTAGAGTTATTATTTTAGTTTGTTTGCTATGCTCCAGTATTATTTCTAGGTGATCCTGCATGAAGGTTTCCCTGCTAAGGAAACACGTAGCAGCTAGACCCCGAAGCCGCGCCGAAAATCAGCGGCGCGCCACCAAAAAAAAACGGCGGCGCGCCGCCGAACTTGCATCAACGCGCTGACGCCACCGCTGATTCTATCGGCGGCGGCGTCACCAATACGCCGCCGTTTTTTTTCTCTTTTTTGGTTATCGATATCGACCTCCGGGCTTCAACCGTCATCCCGGCTAATCTGTTTCTTAAAAATAAATACTGTCATCTTGGGCTCGCCATGTATATCGGTTCATAGGAAGGAGAAGAAGAAATTTTTCTTGAAACAAAAATTCTACCTTCCACTTTAAAATTCTGTTCATTTTTCTTTCTGATTTTTCGGATGAAAAGAGGTAGGTAAAAGAGCATTAGGCAATTCAGGATGTTGTCAAAGGCAGCGCAATCGAGATGTCTAAGTAAAGAACAATGTTGGCACAATGTATTATTTTTATTTTATTTTTTTCCATACCAGGGCGATTCGTATCGAAGGAGTTGTCGTAGAAACTTCAAAAAGGGCTCATTCGATAGGAAATTGGAATAGCTGGTCCCCTTTTTAATAGTCAAAAGTGATTGGAAGGCAGCTAACACCCCTTCCACGCCCACCCTTTCCCCAAACACATTCAATCAAAATTTTAAGATAGCCATTTTGTTCAGAGTAACTGATTTCCAGAGAGAAAATATGTTTTTTGAGGAGGTTACTCGCCCACAACCCTTAGGGCAAGGGTTTTGTAGTTATGCCCTGGAGGTATATAAGAACGATGTTGACACAATGTATTATTTATTATTTTTGCCTTTAGACCAGGGCACTTCATATCGAAGAAGTTGTCGTAGAAACTTCGAAAAGGGCTCATTCAATTAGAGATTGGAGGGGCTTGTGCCCTTTTTAATAGTCGAAAATTATAGGAAGGCAACTAAAACCCCTTACACGACTACCATTTCCCGAAACACATACAAACAAAATTTTGATATAGCCATTTTGTTTAACGTAGTTGAAAGTTTTGGAAATTATGTCTTTTAGGATGACAACCACCCTCACATTCCTTAGGGTAAGGGTTTGTAATTTATGCCCTGGGGGCATATAAGGTGTTTATAGAAAGCGTTGTCGTAGAAACTCAAAAAGGGCTCATTAGTTTGGAAGTCGAAAAGCCTAGTGCCCTTTTTAATAATCGAAAGTGATTGAAAGGCTTGACATTTTTATAGTAGAGATCAATGTGGATATAATGTATCATTATTTTGTTGTTGTTTTTGTTTAGACCAGGGCACTTCGTATCGAAGGAGTTGTCGTAGGAACTTCGAAAAGGGCTCATTCGATTGAAAATAGAAAGGGCTGATGTCCTTTTTAATAGTCGAAAGTGATTGGAGGAAACTAATCCCCTCCCACGCCCACCCTCCCATTTGCCTTTATGTTTAAAAAGTAAATGTTGCCTTAAGATTAAATCAAAATACACTGTGTTAATGCTAATTCCCAATAAGGCATCTCAGCATTATCTCAAGAACGACTTAGTGTATTATATTCAAACTTTCGGAGCTTCTTTCGGTTTTAAAATTTAAACAAATTCATATAGCTTAAGTGTTTATAATCTATCAGATAAATGAAACAAATTTTTTTGCAACTTTTATGCTATTTTCCGATTCAGGACAAATAGAGGAGGAATGGAACAAAATTAAACACTCTTATACGTGTCAAGAATTTTAAAAGTGTCTATGTTGTTAAATTTTGCTGAAAATTGTTTTCCAGCATACAAATAGCAGGCCAAACTATAAATTCTAAAAAAAAAAAAACATTTGAAGCATTATTCTCATTTCTCCTTAAAAGACTATGTCTATATAAAACTAAAAGAAATTAATTAAAAAAAACTGTTTCCAAAAAATAAATGTTCTCAAAGAAAAGAAAAAAATTTTATTAACCCAAAAATTAGCAAAATTTAAGTCAAATAATCTACCAAGCTTGAAAGTACCGCAAATCAGCATCGATAAATAAAAGAAACCCAAAACGAACAGAAATTAAAATAAATAACCGATTGAAACTCAAAACAAGCAGAAATTAATATAAGTTTGGCTCAAAAACCCTATGCCTTCCTAAGGCCAGAATAAAATTTGCACTTTACTGAAAAAAATACAAATGAATATGCATTGTCAGTTTAATATACATATACTGATATTTAGTAATCAAAATGTTAATATTATTTGATTTATTAAAGTTATAAAAGTAAAAACATCTATATTTTTTCAGTAAAGTGAAAATTATGTTTTGGCCTTGGGAAGGCAAAGGGGTTTTGAGCCCAGCTTATGTTAATTTCTGCTCGTTTTGAGTTTGACTCAGTTATTTATTGTTATTTTTGTTCGTTTTGGGTTTCATTTTATCGATGCTGATTTGCAGTAGTTTCCCGCTTGGTAGATTATCTAGAGCTAGTATAGAAATATATCTATAGAAATGAATTACGTTTTTTTGCACAGTTAGCAGAGCACACTGAAGTTGAAGTAGCCTTAAACTTTGACTTGAAACGTTATATATTGACCACTTCTTTCAGAAAAGAATTTCGGAGGTTAAATCCGTGTTGATAAGAAAAGAGGGTCAAGGTGCAGTTTGGTTCCTCCTGTAGTGTAGTGCGCAGGAGCCCTATGGTGAAGGTGCAGGTTTGTTCTCCCTTATAAAACAACTTATGTCAGCAGATACAAAGAAGAAGCCCAATTGCGGCATTCTGTGGGACCCCAAGGTCCAGTACTAGTATCAGATCCCGCGAGTGGCAGTTTATGCTCGTCAAGTTCTGGCTGTACCGGCCACATGTGCCCCAGCTAAACGGGCCCCAGCGATCTTATTCCGTGTTGATAAGAAAAGAGGGTAAAGGTGCAGTTTAGTTCCTCCTGTAGTGTAGTGCGCAGGAGCCCTATGGTGAAGGTGCAGGTTTGTTCTCCCTTATAAAACAACTTAGTTCAGCAGATACAAAGAAGAGGCCCATTTGCAGCATTCTGTGGTACCCCAAGGTCCAATACTAGTATCAGATCCCGCGAGTGGCAGTTTATGCTCGTCAAGTTCTGGCTGTACCGGCCACATGTGCCCCAGCTAAACGGCTTTTTAACACGACAGGACTGATAGTGACTGCAAAAACATCAATGGCTCCATGCAGAGTGAACAAACTGACTTTTGTTACATCAATTGTAACTGAAGTGATTTAACCGCTGATTTAAAATTGTTGGTGTTGTTAAGCCATGGTATCTGATTTGTATACAGTGTTTTTTCGATGTTGTTATTTGTTTTTTTTTTCACTTCCTTTTCGTATGTATTTGATGAACAGGGGAAGTTTCAACTTCAAACTTTGAAAGTTATACACACATTAGCCCAAATCATTAACAAGAAGGAAATGACTAAACACGGGATTTTATAGGAACAATGCGATGTTAAACATAAACACAATATAGGTTTCCCTGAGTCTAGTGGCTAAAAATGAGAATTCTACTTGGTCTGATGGACGGTGAACATAAACACTTTCCGCACGGCCCAAAAAATTCCTGTTTTGTCATATTGTTCTTGTATGTTTTTAGCTAACCATTTAAAAATCCTTACTAAAATCGAGGTTGAACGTGCTTGGTGAAGTGGAATTTTAATTATTATTTTTAATTAGAAAAATCGGCGGGCCGCCGCCGATACTGAATCACACATTCGCCGCCGTCATTTCGGCGTGGCACGGCCTCGGGGACTAGTAGTAGCATTCTTATATTCTTTGTCCAGCACTCTTTCTAAATGTTATGGTTATTAATTTGATGTTTATGACCTATCAGCGCCCTTACCTTATATAGGCATATACAGTACCGTGATATCAATATTTTCCTTAAAAATCCTCAGGAAGTTCCTATTATTCTGATTTTTATGCATTCTTCCACTTTAATCCAAGTTTTATTATCTTTTTAAAAAAATAATATGTACATAATTTTGTTCATTCTTTCACATTGAGGTGATACTATAGAGTGAGTAAAAGTGAAATGTCGGTTTAACAAATATTTGATTATTTTATCAATCACCAAGCTGTATAAATCTTAGCGTGCCTTTTCAAAAGCTAATATACAAGTATTTGTCCAATAAGAGAGTCATAATTACTTCCACCGTTTACCCATGCCATTGAACCAAGGACTTGGAAAACTGTAGGTTTCACAGTTTGTCTGCAAAAAGGGGACTTGTTGGTCATGTGTCAATCCTGTGCCACGTTATTCCATCTTTAGACTACAAGCGGCCAAGCCTATTAAACTTAGGTTTCACTTGTTTGCCACTTGTAAGTCCCACCAAATTCAGTCCCAGACTTTGCATACAATTCCAGTGGACATTGTTCGTCACGCGTCAATCCAAAATCAATCCAATTGTTCACCCCTTAATTCTATGACTATCTACCTTAGTTCTGCCCTAGGAATGACCTATGGATGGATGATAGATAGACATATCTATTAACAATTGATGTTATTTTTATACAATCCGAGAAAGGGCTTATCCCAGTTTTGACAATCAATCACTCGGACTATCTGTCTTGAATTTGTCTACAATTAGCCATGTCTTGATTCCTGCAATATATAATATTTTAATTCAAAAGGCTGATTCACAGGGACCCTCTTTTTGCATATATACCTACATGTAGCCTTATGTGTTTTAGCGATCTATATGTTATACATGTAGATCAAGCTACATGTAGTTTGATCTGCCATCTTTAACAGTCATTTGTGTTTAAAAAAAATATGCACTGAGGTGGGAGTAATGAACATTTCTTTTGTTGTGCATATAGTGTGGAACAGATTTAAAAATAGTTCTGGAGATCCTACAATCTTGTGTATTCCTTAGAATTTTATATTTTTTTATTTAGTCTTTTTACTGCACAGAATGTTAAAGTTAAAAACTTCAACTGCTATTCCTGTAACTGTTCCTTGTCAAGTAAATAATCAGTTCTTATCTTTGCAGATGGTATCACAGTCGACGGTGCTAATGTCATCGAAGCCGACCTTGTTGCCTTCAATGGTGTCATACACGTTATTGATGCCGTTATATAAGCAATTTGTTTGATGTTTTTATAACCCATTATAATAAATATAAGCTGTATAGCTTACTTCGCATATTTTTATTAAGATCTTTTTTGTTCATTTTAAGTAACAACATAGTAATATAGTTCTATTACCACCATTTTTGTAAGCTAAACCGCAGATACGTAAAGAGTTCACTTTTAAAAAGTATCGCGATTTAAAACCTTGATATTAATTAAAGTAATTAAATATACTAATTAATTTATCCAGAAATTCCAGAAGTTCTCCAGAAATTCCAGTTACATGTTACGCTATATTTGTGATTGAACATCAGTTAACCCAAAAAATGTGTTTAATAACATCTAAGGGGATAGGCCTGTTCGTGGTTATGATGGATTTATAGCGTCACCGTGGATGAGCCATCAAAGCTCTTTGATGGCTCATCCAACAAAGCCTTGTTGTCTTCAATGGTGCCGTACAAGTTATCAATTAAATTAAACCTAATTAATGAATACTTAAATTTATTTATTCAATCAATTAAATTAAACCTAATTTAATGAATATGAGCTATAGTTCATCACTGAGTATTGTTCTGAGTCTTCTGAAAAAAAAGTGCATACTCGTACTGTTTAAAGGGGATAATAGCACATAATGGACAAACATAACTGGCGGAGTCCCTCAAGGAGAATATGTTTAATTTTGTAAATAACATATTCTTTAGTCTCAAGTATTCAGTATCTCAGTATTCAAGCTTTCAATACGAAGTGTTCTAGCTGAAGTTCAGTGATAACATTTTAATCTCCTTCTTTAATGATTTCAAAGAACGTAGATCGACTCTCATCCACTCCATATCAAATAAAATAGGCCTTTGCCCCCCTCCCTTCAAAGGTGACGTTGGTTATGGTTAATAAATTCGTACCTTTTTCATGCACCTTCATTTCATTTCAGTTGAATTGCTAGCAACAACATATTTTTTTGGCTATTAATAAATGAGGTAAAGCGTTCCATAGCGAAAATAAGATTATATAAATTGAAAAATTTACAAAGTATTTTCAGTGTCCGTCTTTAGTTTTGAAAATAGAGGGTAAAAGGGAAACATTATTTAATAATAGAATAAGATATAAAGAATAGTATTAGTCTGAATAAGTAAGGTAAATGAGTTATTTAGGATAGGTAGGTATTAAGTGTGAATATGAAACGTCACTAAATAGTGTATATTTTGTAGATTTACATGGACCACTTGGTAGCGTGCAGAGAGTGTTTCGTAGATTTGAGTGGCCCGCTAGGGAGCGTGCAGAGAGTGTTGAAATAAAGTATTTAATCTGGTAATTGGCTAAATTTGTTTTTTTCTTTTTGGAAGTTTTTTTAATTATGGTTTTTGTTTTTGTTTAATAGTATTTTGTTGTTTGCTTTGTTTTTGTGTGTGTGGGCTATTTTACTTATTTAGTTTAATTACTCATGTTCAAAGGATTGTGAAAAAGGAAAAAAAAGATGAGTTATCGAAGAATTATAGAAAAATATTGGAAAAAGTTGAAATATGTACAAAAAAAATATAGGATTTATTAGTTTCGACGAATTTACAGATGAAGAACTGCCAACTGAACTTGAGATACATAGATGGATAAAACAGTAAGTTTTGCGAAAAGAATATGTGGAAGGCATAGATGCGTCAGGTTTGAAGTTCAAGAAACCTATTTTATTAAAATTTACATACTGTGAAGAACTTGAGAAGTTTTTGGAGCAAATAAGAAATGGAATACTCCAATTCGCAACGACAGGTGGAGAAGTAAAATATTTAATTATTGAAAGCTGCAAAGATAGACCTAGCTACGTTAAATTGGAAGGAGTGCCCTTTGAGATGGAATGGTCCAAAGTGCAAATAGCATTGACTTGGTACGGTACGGTGCAACAGTGTAAAAGGGATGTTTATCAGGGAGGTGAATATACAGAAACATCAAAAACAAGATTTACAGCGAAAATGAAAATAACTATGAACATTCCATCTTTCGTTTTTGTGGATGGACTACGATTGCGAGTATGGTACGATGGACAGATAAGAACGTGCGCCAGATGCAACCAAGAAGGACATATGGCGACAGACTGCTCTGTATCTCCATCAAAACCAGCCACAAATCAAAGAAAAGAACGGGAGATAGTTGAACTGGATGCTTATGTGTCATATCCATCATTGACAAAAGAAGTAAAGCGAAAAGATTCAGAGGTGGATAAGGACTTAGTCAAAGATGAAAGACAAATTGAACAAAAATTAGAGCAAGAATAGCAGAAAATGAGAGAAGAACTAGAAAAGAAACAGAAAATTGATACAGAAAGAATAGAGGGTACGAAGAAAGAAATAAGAAAAAAACATAAAAGAAGACAGCTAATACAACAGTAAGCGACGAAGATAGTGAAAAAGAAGAAGAGGTCACAGATATGTGACCTCGTAGCCAATCTACACCAGGAATCAAAACAAGGGGGATGAAAAGAAATAAAAACAGACATTTCAAGAAAAGCGAAGAAAAAGAGAAAGAATCTGGTACGTTGAAATATATCGAAAATATGGAACCTATACTGAATAGGATTACACCAGTACTGACGGTGGACGAGTACGTGGATAATACATTGGTGAATATGGTAGAAGTAGAAATAAATACGTCAACATCTTCTAGTGGCTAAGAAAAAGAGAACAATAAAGCGAAAACTGGTGAAGCAGAGGATAATAAAACGAGATTAGAATTGGAGCAGAATTATCAGTTTAAATTTAAATGAACTGAAGTAAAGAAAGAGACAACAGCTTTTAAGAGACTTTCTGATGACAAAAAGTATAGAATTAGCTTTTTAGCCCAGTAAATCTACGGAAAAAATCGACGATCCGGGACAAATTTGCAATATAAATGATTTTTACACCATATTGTAGTGAAAAAAGGCTGTACAACATATCAAAAGTCCCCAAGAATCCCCTTGAGGGAACAGGGTGAAAAACGGGGGGAAAGGGGAAAATCCAGGGGAAAACTCGAAAATCTATGAGCAATAGTTTTTTATTCTCAGAATGGCGTCCCTAGTACGCTTGGGTCCAAAAAGATTGAATATGCGTTTTTATTGCTGTGTAATAAGTCGTTCCCCCGTTTCCCCACTTTCAGGGGGAAAAGCAGGAGTAAATAATGATTCGATACAGCTGTTTACAAGACTAGTTTTCTGGGGTTTCCCAGTGTGAGAAAAATAAATATGTCACATAGATTACTCTGTCATTAGCCTTCACCCTCTTTTCCAGTTAAAGGGAAATAGAGGTGGAGATCAAGATATCCTCTGAAGGGAAAAGATAGTCAGACGGCTCTACAGAATTTGGAGAAGGGAAAAAGATCTAACATCTCGGTTTTAAAACCCTCTAACACCGTTTTGACGAGAACTTAACATCATCTTCCCTGGTGCTTATTTTTTCCTGTTTGCTGGAGATTCACTACCTACAAGTAGGTTCAATCGGTCAAGCAATAATGCAGGCTTGCCGTCCCCTATCTTTGATCGCTACTTTGAAAGTATACCTTGGAGTCCAGCAACACCAGCAATCTGTTTCACGTTTTCTCATTGACCATCTAAATAGGTTAGGTTTTGCCTCGATTTGAGCGATCTGATGCAGTAATTCATGGCAGGGGCGTCCCGAGGGGTAACACCCCCCATCTTTCTTGGCATTTGTCAGAAATTTTGAGAAATCAGCCGAAATTTAGCAGAATCCTTTATTTCTGCGGAAAATTGAGCATAAATCAGGTAGTGATTCGGTAAAATTTATGAAGATAGCCCCCCCCCCCAATAAAATGAGCCACGGGAAGCATCTGACTCATGGCACAGAAATTCCAGGGATGACTTCTAAGACTATCATCTAGTTCATTGGCGACATTGTCGACCGCGATATTTGCACTATCGACGGAAAATGCACTTTCCATAGGATGGGCATGCTAGCTGCTGCCACACCAAGGCTACCCAAACTTGCAATTATAATCCCAAGAGCAGTTGTACACCTTGAAGTACTTCAGCAGGTTGGACAAGTGCCTTTCTTTTTCTACACCATAAGCCAACAGTAGAACAGTCTTGTGTACAAACCCATCCTGACCATCACCTTCAACGACAAGATCGATGACATTGACCTACTATAACATGCAAGCTGGATATTTGACACAAAACTGGTGGGATGGAATGGATTTATGCAAGCAATTCACCATGAGTCATACAAAGAGGCTTCGTCGATTTTTTTTTCTGCCTATGATCGATTAAAATCCCTCCTATCTTTCTTGTGTATACACGACCTTACATTTTATCTCCGATAAATTACGCCAGTACGGAATGGTACCAGCTGTGACTTTCGACCAACCTGTATACATGAAAGCGGTGAACTTCACCAATGCTGAGCCTGCTGATATTCAACTCAAGGCAGTAGTTCCAGTGAACGTTGGTCTCCATTGCCGTATGCGCTTTCTCGGAGCGATCGGGCACTTGATGATGGAAACAGGAATAAAAGAATTGCTTTAATGTCTATATGCCGGTAAAACTATTAAGCATAACCTTAGCGGTAGGACTGTTTCAAGAGCCATGAGAGCGCGCTAGCTTATAGATTCAGCATTGCAGATCACTCTCATTTGCAAACCGTATGATTATGACTGCAAAGATGACACACGTGCGAGTCGTCAAGACTTTGCAGTAGCTTCGGCAATATGTATAGCTGGAAGTAACTGAATGCAGAAGTAACCCTTGAAGACGCATCAAACGCAGACGTAGTGCGTCGAATCCAAACGCGAATAATGGAGTTTCAAGACACGCTGCAGAACAACAAGACAGTAAAAATATGGCTTCAGTATACACAAAATGTTCGGATTGCTTAAGAAGGCCTTCAGGGAAGAACGGACCGGAAACTGGGTGCAGTATCTTCAAGCATTCTCAGAGATACTCTGTAGCGTTACTCTGTAGCTGCAGGCCAAAACCTGTACACGAAATCGATGAGAATACTTCTTCAGCAAATGGAAGAGCAAAAAGAAAGTAACCAGAAGTTGTATAAAGACGTCACGGATGGGATGTTTGTCATTCAAAAAAGCGATAGATTTTGGGCCGAGATCTCTCCCGACTTAGTAATTAAGCAATTACTGATAAGGTTGCTGAAAACAAGAATGGGACTCACGAGAGAAAATGGAATGAGTGAGACGCGAAGGTTGATCTGGACAATTTCAATACCAATGCGAGCTGAAATTAATGAGCATCATGCAGTCACTCACCGGCGTTGAGCACGTGTCATCTAACCAGCACGTTTCTGCAAGACCAGCTCGGATAGAAAGAGATAAAAAGGACGTAAAGGCTTTAATAGATTTTTTGCACAGTCCTGTCCCTGCGACAACGGCACTCAATTGCGCAATATATTGAACGGTATGACAACAGCAAGGGATTTCAACGAGGATGCAACAAAGGCGATAGGAAAAAAAAAATTCTGAAGTCAATGGACGACGTCAATGCAAATCGCTACATCTTCAAGCGCAAAAGCAAAGTGATTACGATTGCCTTTTAACGATGAATTTTCGAAGCTAACGGTGAAGAAATGCAAATTGACGCAAGTCTTCTGTTCCTACGTCTTGCAGCAGCGGCAACTACAGCCAGAGGGGATATGGAAGAAACACTCAGATTTGACTATGTTACTGCCCTTGTTGAATCGTCAAGCCTTCCGCGACAGCCAGATAAAGTGGAGCTAGCGAAAGATATTTGGAAATTGGCCAAGGCAGAACATGTGAAAATCCTATCAAAATATGCGAAAAATACGTGATCGATCGTGGATGGCTGCTTCAACATTTTCCATGGAAAACAGGAATTACTTTCGAACGGGTTTGCAGCAGTTGCGATTCATTCATGACACAGAAGTATTCAAATGCTTCCGTCGTCTTTGATGGTTACACTTCAGGTCCATCTACCAAAGATGTCACCTAGCTTTCACGCTGAGTGTGAAGCTGTAAAGGAAGAATGAGAACTTATTGTGGAATCCCAACAATAAGCAGAACATTAGTTGAGCTATTGGTAAAAATCTTGTCCAAGCCGGCCTCACTGTCCTTCATGCAGATAGAGATGCGGACGTTCTGATTGGATTAACAGGTGTTAATGTGGCCAAGGAAAGGGTAACCGCAGTAGTCGAAAACTACACTGATTTATTGATCATTCTCCTCCATTACCTGCCTCCGGAAGCCAGGGATATCTACTTCTAAACCAGTACCAAGTCAAAAGCACAGTCAAATAAATATTAGCAAATCAACTTTATAAAAAGATTGTTGGGAATGGTTTGTCACTTTATCTTGTTGACCACACTTTTCTTGATTGTGAAACGACGTCCCGTTTGTTTATGATATGAAAGCAGGTTGTCATGCCAATCCCGAAAAGCCATGAAGATTTTAGGAATAACTGTGAAGTATTCCTTAATCCACGCTCTACGAGGGAAGAAGTCCAGCTAGATGGTGAAGATATTTTGCTGTGTTTCTACAAGGCTAAGAAAGGGGAGGGTCTCAGCAAAGCTAGGTACAGGGTTTTTCTTAAAAAACTGAAAAGCTCAAAGACATCAACTTTTGTGAACCCAGAGAGACTTTCACCAACTCCATCGGCTGCGAAATTTCATTCTTATAGAGTATTCTATCAGGTAATGGAATGGCGTAATACTGCGTTAGAACTCGACTCGAAAGACAGGGGTTAGCGATTGCGTGACGGACACCTCACTCCAATCATGACAGACATCGGACATAATCCGCCTCATCTGATAAATGTGATTCGTTGCAGCTGTATACTTTCCAACTGTGACAGTTCACGCTGTAGTTGCCAAAAAAAATAGGATTGCCTTGCACACTTGCTTGCAAAGACTGCCAAGGAATTGCGTGTTCCAATAAAGATGTTTTGGTTGATAACGATAAAGAAGACGATGTTTAGTACAAATCCTTGATCTTATCCCTTGTAGTTCAATCAAAACCGTAATTATCTTTTGCTGTGATTGCCGAAGTTACTTGATTTTTTTAATTTTTTACATTCAGTTTTGTCTTATGTTTCTATTATATAGTCGAAGTAAATTTGCCTAAGTATTCCGAAGGCCCGTTGCATTGTATCCCCTACGGTGAAAACACTGCAGAAAAGCAAGATACGAATCTAATACTATGTTTTTTTAAATCATCGAGTCAAAAACCTAGGGGGCAACATTTTGACCTGGCAAATCGGACAATTCTCGGGGATACTGTTTTTCCCCTCCCCTTCCCCGCTAAAGGGGGAAATCGAACCAAGTCCAGCGATAAAGCAATATAACTTTCTTTTTTCAAGTTCTCCGCGCAGAAAAAAAAGCTAACATGAAATTCGAGTGCACAATAAAACTGCCCCTGAATTTTTCCAATTTTACCCCTTTCCCTCTGTTTTTTATCCTGTTCCGCCAAGGGGATTTTTGGGAACTTTTGATGTGTTGTACAGAACATTTTTCTCTGCTAGACGATGTAAAAATCTTTTATATTGTATTTTCTTCCCAGAGTTTCGTAGATTTACTGAACTATTTTTAAAAGAAAGTGATACTGATAATTTAAAAAGCGTAGAACTCGGATACAAATACTTAGCAAAGACTTGTATTGGCGGCAGTAGTGTAGCAGTGGTTTATAAATGTCAGTTTGAGCCAAAAAATGTCAGAATCGACTAAGAAGACAGAATCATCAGTTGTGCGATAAATAAAAGAACTTATGCGCCATCTGGATCACAAAAAAGGAAAAACAGAGAGAAATTCTACCGGCAAGATATTGCAAGAGTTATCCTCAAAAATACTGATGAATTAATATTACTTGGAGATTTTAACTGTGTAACAAGCAAGAAAGATGCAATAGCCGGAGAAAAGAATATTTGCAGAACATTGGTTGAGCTAATAAATGGACTGGAACTGGCAGATGTCTGGGAGGAACTTGAGAGGATAAACAGCTTTACAAGAATAAACTGGGTAGGAAAACATGGAGGTGGAGCAAGATTTGACAGAGCTTATGCATCAAAAGTACTGTTACAAAGTATGGTAAACATAGAACACAAGATAGTTTCTTTCAAGGACCACAATACAGTGTTAGTGACAAACAAAAAGGAAAAAATTCAAGAAGAATACAAGAAGAAATGACAAACAAGGAAGAATAAAGAAATCTTCATTGACAATGAATACTGCAGTCTTAAGAAGTGATGAGTGTAAGACAAAGATAGGGAAGATATTGAAATCGATGATGGAAATACATCCCAAGCTGCTACCAAAATACTGGAAACAGACGATGAAGTCCAGAATTACGCAAGAGGTAAAGACAATTTCACTAGAAATATCAAAAACTAGTGAGGAGTATCTGAAAATTCTTTACAGAATGGCTTATGAACTAAAAAGAAAGATAAATGAAGGGAGAAATTCAAATAAGGTATACTTCGAGACTCTATTAGAAAGAAGAGAAATAGAACAAAAGAAGGCAGAAGCCTATAGGATAAGAGCAAAATGCGAGGACCAGATAAGGAACAAAAAACTAACAACGACACTTATTTGCAAGGAGATATAGCAAGCAAAATAATCTAATCTTAAAAGAGTTAAAAGGGAAAATTGGGAAACTACTAAAAAATGGAAAATATCATGAAAGAAGTGAAATCCTCCTTCAAAAATGTATTTACAAGAGAGACAAAAGAAGAAAAGGAGAGAGAAGACGAATTCTCTCGGAAGATTGAATATAATCATGTGACAGAGGAAGAAAATAATATACTAACGGCATAATTAACAAAAGAAGAAATAAAAAAGCTATAAATGAGACGGATAACAATAAAACAAAAGGACTTGATGGAATACCTTAAGAATTTTATAAGACACATGTCCAAAAAATGGCAGAATATATGGCAGATGATTTTAATAAATCACTAAATAATAATGATATCAAAATACAGTGTTTAGGAATACTGAAATTAATATCGAAAAAGATAGCCCTGAAGATCTCAACAACTGGAGGCCAGTTAATATCACAGATTGCGATTACATAATTATGTCTAAAGTATTAGCAAACCGTCTAAAAAAGGTGCTACCATCCATACCAAGTGTAAGTAAAAGAGGAGGAGTGGAAAACCGCAAAAAAGCAGATATATTGGCTAATATAAGAGACGTAATAATACAAGCAGGAAGTCAAAAGGACAAAAAGAAAATAAAGTACAGGATAACGAGTTATGATTTTTAAGAAGGCCTTCCATAAAATAAGAAAAAATTCTAGTATGGATCATGAATTACTACGGTTTCCAAGAGATATTCAGAAAATGGATAAATAGAATAATTGAAAAAAATAGTACAAATAATTTGTGGGAATAGCGGTATTAGGGAGAGTTTGAAGCAGAAACTGGAGTGCAACAATAATGCCCACTGAGTCTTTTATCGTTTGAAATATATTTTGACCCGTTACTTAAATATTTAGAAAAGGAAATAAATGGCATTATAATATCAAATGTGGCATTGAAGTTGAACAGTTTCGTAAATGATCTGACAACGTAAACAGAAACTGAAGATGATTTCAAAGTGGCCGTTCAGTGCAAAGTTGAATATTTTGTCATTTTAAAGCTAGAGCTAAATAAAAATAACTATGAAATGCTATCATTGGGAGACGAAGTAGAAGAGGTGTGTGAGGGGATCCCGAGAAAGGAATAAATTAAAGTTTTGGGTATGTTTTTTCAAAGAAGTTTGAGCCGAACGGAAAGTGAAAATTGGATAAATACAATATTGAAATTAAAAATGCCCATAGACAAGGGTATGGAAGAGGTCTGACTGTTCACCAGAAGGCTCAGTATGTGAATACTTATGCTTGCCCACTTTTATGGTATCTGTCCTTTGTTTCACAACCCAAAAAGACACATCTAAAGCAAACTGTGAGTGCAATTTACTAGTAGACATGGAGTGAAAACTTTCCACCTAAATTGAAAACCGACAATATGTCCATATATAGAAATAATGCAGGCCTTCAGGTTATACATGTGGAATGTAAGATTGAAAAAACTTTTCATTAGGACAATGTTAGAACAGGTGATAAGGAAAACAGAATCACCAACAAGTGCTTGGTATGAAACATGGAAAAGAAAAGAAAAGAAATGTCCTCCAAAATATAATCAAGAATTTGAAGAAATTTATGAAATAGAAGAATTAGGAATGTCGTTTGAGATAAGTGGAAAAATTGATAAAGAAAAACTTAAGGAATATCAAACAGTTCGTGGTAAGGAGCTATAAGTAGGGAGCGACCCGGCTCAATGGTAACCGAAAGTCTAAGAAACGGAATTTTGATACCAAGAGATACATAAAAAGAAACAAATTTTAATGCTGATTTTAAATATATAAGTTTAATCAAGTTAGTCTTACCCATCAAAAGTTACGCGCCTGAGAAAATTTGGCTGATTTTAGAAAAAAGGAGGGAAGCCCCCTAAAAAATATAGAACCTTAATGAAAATCATACCATCATATCCAGCGTATAAGAGAACCCTACTGAAGAAGTTTCAAGCACCTATCTACAAAAATGTGGAATTTTGCATTTTTTATCAGAACAGAGATCAAGGATGGATGTTTATTTGTTGTTTTTTTTTCAGGGTGATCGTATCGACCCAGTGGTCCTAAAATATCGTGAGAGGGCTTATTGGAACGGAAATTAAAAGTTTTAGTGCCCTTTTTAAGGGACCAAAAAAATGGGGAGCAACTGGGCCCCCTCCTACGCTCATTTTGTCCCAAAGTCACCCAATCAAAATTGTGAGATAGTCATTTTGTTCAACATAGTCGAAAATATGATAACTATGTCTTTTAGGATGACTTAATCCCACGAAGTTCCCAGGGGGAGGGCTGAATTATGAACTTTAACCAATGTTAACATATAATATTGGTTATTGGGAAGTATACAGAAATTTTCAGGGGGATTTTTTCTGGTAGGTGATGCGGTGGGGGTGGGTCGGGGTTATATGGGAGGATCTTTCCATGAAGGAAGTTTTCATGGAAAGGGACGTTGCTATGAAGGGGGCACCGGATTTCCCATCATTATTAAAGAAAAAGATCAGAAATTAAATAAAAAAAAGTTTATCAACTGAAAGTAAGGAGCAACATAAAGACTTATAACGAACAGAAAATATTACGTATATGATTCGGTTTACCCCTTGGTCAATACATCGCTTTTTAAGCCAAAGATTTTTTTGTACTTTCATAAGAGCTATTTATTCTAATTAATTGCATTTGTGATTAAGGGGTCCTTTTTAACGAATTGGAACAAAATTTTAACTTTAGCTTAAAGAGCAAGTTATTCACTAGGGGGCGAACCCCCAATGTACGCATTAAAAATCAATGAATATAGAAGTTCGTTATGTAAGTTAATTCGTAAGTTACGTGTATTTATTACTAATAAAAACGTTCGTAAATAGAATTAAACAAGTTTCGAGAAGGTCATTTAACAAAACAAGAGTAAAATTAATATGCAGATTTTGTTTTAATTATTCATGTACGGTGAGCCAAAATCAAAACCTGCATTAATTCAAAAACGTTCAAAAAATTAAATAAAAAAAACAAACAAGTCTTTCTAACTGAAAGTAAGGAACGACGTTAAAACTTAAAACGAGCAGAAATTATTCCATATATGAAAGGGGCTGTCCCCTCCTCAACGCCTCGCTCTTTACACTAAAGTTTGACTTTCTCACAGCTCTATTTTCTTAAACAATAAAAGACTTTAGTGTAAAGAGCGAGGCATTGAGGAGGGGACATCCCTTTTCATATACGGAATAATTTCTGTTCGTTTTAAGTTTTAACGTCGTTCTTTACTTTCAGTTAAAAAAAACTAGTTTTTTTATTTAATTATGAAAAAGGAAGCACCTTTCTCGACTAAAAATAATTGAAAATGGTAGTTATAGTGAAAAAGAGGTAGACAAAAGTTTCTTACTGCTAGAAAGTTGCCTGTTGCCGCCAAAAAATAGAGATCACATGTTTTTCTTTATCTATAATTTGCTACCCACAGAAGAGTCAAAAGTAAAGCTGAATATGAGTGATAGTGATGGACTTCGTAAGCTATGCGAGAAAAAACTAGAAATGCAATGTTACATATTGTCAGAATGTGGAAAACAAGAAAAAAAATATAGCAGAACTTAGGAACTTTTTGGCAAGTGTTACAGGTAAAAATAGACGAAGTTAATTTAGAGAAAGCTGTATGCCTAAAAGTAAGTGATGAGGCCTATATAAGGACAATAGTGTACATAATATCGCTTTTTTTTATCACACGTGGAAAAGAAAGAACGGGAAAGGATTATGAAGTGTAAGAAAATCAAAGACGCGTTTGGTATAAAGGAGAAGGGAATAGTTTTTGTGTCTTGATGGGTAAGGATGTGTTCTTAAAAAAAGGAGGGTTGAGACAAAAATTATTGGGTTGAAGGGCTTAAGGTTTTATCTAGAAAAAAAAATAAATGAGGTACATATTTCTCTTAACCATCGGGAGTTTTTTCGTTTAGTTATTCCATTTTTTCATGTAATAATAAGCATATGTTGCACTTTGGCTTTCATCAAAAAGGAAGACCACTGAGGTACGTTCGATTCCTCTCCAGGATATTAGTGTCCAAATTCACTGAAGACCTTCTCAACAGATATGAAACGTATAGAAGATCTGCATTCCCAAAAACTGCTATTAAGAGGGTAAGTTGTTGTCATGTTTATTGTAGTTAGCTGTTCTAGAAATTTGTATATCAATAGAGTAAATTTCCAATAAACATTTTGAGAATAAGAGACAACTAGTGAAAGGGTCGAAGAGAATTTGTACAAAGAGACAGGGAGCACAATTTTGACGAAAAGGGGTCTGAGAAAAAGCGTACGTAGTACCAGCAGAAAACCCATTACTTACAACCTATGCTAAATAAATTAATGCTCAGAAGAATCATAAGAGACAAAATGAATATATTTTTGTGTGTTTGGGCTCTAATAATTTAAAAACATATTTTTAAAAGAAAGCATTGTAATCAAAAGATGCATTGACAGAAATTATTAAATATATAGATTAAACGTCAGAAGAATCCATTTAAATATCCAAAATTAAGAAAGAATAGATGGAGAAAGAAAGGATGGTTAGAGTTGATGGAGACTGAATATGCGGCAGTAAAGGTGAAATAAAGCAGCATCACGTTCAGCCCATTCCTTTATATTCAGTGTGTCTTTGTATTCTACTGCTATTCAGTCTATGGTTTGAGCTTATGGGCTTTTCGAAAAGACTGTTCAATTATGTTTCTTTTTTGGACCGTACATAGTTAGTCTGATAAATCTTGTTGCAGTTGAAATTGTCTTGTAGCAGCTCCTTGTATGGAAACCATCGAAATATCCTGGTGTATATTTCGATTTGAATACTTTTTTGTCAGCGTTTGCCATTTCTATTTAACTTTTTGAAAATTGTTGTTATTTTCAAAGTTAGTATCTTTCTGCCTAAAACATTTCTGCCTAAATATATAAGAAACGGAATTCACAATCCAGAAAATTTTATTAGAAAAAAGAAATTAAACTTATAGTCAGTGGATTTTTATCGACAATGATTATAGAAAATAATAAAAAGTAAAAACAACATTCATATCTACATGTACTGTTTTACATTTATTGATGAAGACTTGCTTGGTAATTTCTAATTTTACTAAATTATAGTCAGTAGATTTGTATAGTTAGTAGTTATGTCAGTAGACAGTAAGACAAGTCAGTAGATTTGTACAGTCAATAGATGATGTTACTTGTTTTGCACCGCACAGAGTTAGTCTGTTACATCTTGTTGCACTTGACATTGTCTTGTAACAGCTCCTTAGATGGAAGCCATCGAAATATCCTGGCGTGTTCAATTTCTGTTTAACCTTTTTGACACTTTTTATTCTTTTCAAGGTAGTATCTTAGACTGAAAACATTTCTGCCTATCTATAAGAAAAGGAATTTACAACCCAGAAAAGTTTATTAGAAAAAAGGAATTAAACTTAGTCAGTTTATTTGTATCGATAATGATTATAGAAAATAATAAAAAGTAAAAAACATGTATATCTACATGCACTATTTTACATTTATTGATAGAGACTTACTTGGTAATTTCTAATTTTACTAAATTACAGTCAGTAGATTTGTACCGGTAACAGCAATACGAAGCAACATCATAGCACCTATTCCTTCTCATTAAAGACAGCTCCGAATCATAACAATTTTTTGGCTTTCTTTGAAACTTATTCTTGTTTCAAATAAATTATCATAAGCCAAAGAATATGTTGAAAGAATTGAAAAAAGATAATAGTTTGAAATATGCAGAATTAAAAAAATAATAAGTAAACTTACAGTCAATAAAGTTGCTCACTACTGGCAATACAAAGTAACAGAGCTTCAAAGGGTCTTATCATGAGCTGACATCCAATTGGTAATAAAAATAGTGTACATTATTAATTTTACAGGAAGATTTTGTTGATAAGGAAATGCAATAACTTCTATGTGTACGTGCTATTTTTTAAGTAGACTAACAGAGAGTTCATCATTGTAACAAGTGAACAGTATCGGAAGGGTTAAAGTCTATTGGTTTCAATGAAGACTCTGAATAAAAGATGTGCTGATACAAAATGCTGAATACATTGATGAATACAAATGAAGACTCTGAATCAAAAATGTACAAAATGCTGAATACATTGCTAAATAGAAATAAAGACTCTGAATACAAAATGCGCTGGAAAGTCTAAACAGGTTGATGAATAAACAAAGAAGACTCTTTTTTGATTTTTGAATCTCGTACGTCCACATTATTCCTGGTTTTTGTCTAGATTTGCAGAAGAGATGAATATCCGCTTCAGCAAAGGTAAGAAGAAGCATATGGCCCTCATGTTCCAAAGAAAGCATTGAAACAATTGGATACGAATGAAGCCTTAAAACCAAAGCTAAAATAGCGAATATTCTATTATTCAGTTATTCAGTAATTTTTTTTTTATTAAATTTCATGGATCACCGTACATGAATAATTAAAACGAAATTTGTATATTAATTTTACTTTTTTTCCTCCTTATTCCTCCTTGGGAATAATTTCTGTTTGTTTTAAGTTTTAATGTCGCTCCTTACTTTCAGTTATTTTTTTTATTAAATTTCGTGGATCACCGTACATGAATAAGCACGAATCCGTCATCTTTCTTTTGGCAAAACATAAAAAAATTCCACATTTTTGCTGATAGGAGCTTGAAACCGATGGGTAAGACTAAACTTGATGAAACTTCTATGTTTAAAATCGGAATAAAAATCCACCAATGCTTTCGATGTATCTATTGGTATCAAAATTCCGTTTTTTAGACATTTTGTATCAGCACATTTTTCTGAATGAAAAATGTGCTGATACAAAATGCTAAATACATTGATGAATACAAATGAAGACTCTGAATCCATAATGTACAAAATGCTGAATACATTGCTAAATACAAATACAGACCCTGAATACAGAATGCGCTGGAAAGTCTGAATAGATTGATGAATAAACAAAGAATAATAAGAGATAAAGTCTTTGAATGGACCATTATAGCAACATCAACAGTAGAAGGGCCTTATTGACTACAAACGGGGCTCCTTATATGGGCATAGAATACTGACGGGGCTCCAAATAAGGGCATAGAGTCATTAGGGAGAACACGTGGTTAATGGGGTCAATGACCTAAATTTCACAACAACAACATCGACCTTGACATTCGCTGAGAGCGTGCACTTACAACAACAACAACCTCGACCTTGGAACACCTGTGTGCAGTCGACCTCAATTCACCTATCGTGAATCAATAATTCCCCTTAGAAACAACAAATTAATTTCCCCTTTCTTGACAGATCAATCAATCAATGACATCATCTGTCAGACTTTAAAAATTTTCGCCTAGAAACATTTCTCCAGGAATAGATCCAAGTCATTAATGTCTTTGCCTCGGGAACAGTTCTACTAGTCGAACTCCAAAAGATATTAATAACCAAAGGCCTTGGAAAACAATTCTCCAAAGAAACATCTTAGCGATGAATTGTTTTAGCGCGGGAATCAGGTTTCTTATTAATTTGAAATGCGTTAGCGCAGAGATGCCAATAACAAAGGAATACGCTGAATTTACGTTTAGGGATTATTTGGGCGAAACCGTTTTAGACAGGTTATGGAACTATTTCGGCGAAACAGATAGAGACATTTTAAAAGAAGATTTTTGAAGAGATTTTGGAAGAGGTTTTGAGTGTGGTCGTTATAATACACAAGTTTCATTTGAACAGTGTTGTGAGGTCCTCTAACCCAACCCCAAAGGGTTCCAATCCTCCTACCCCAACCCCGAAGGAAGCCCCCGGTCCTCAAAAGCCCCCCAAGCTCCCAAAGGCCCTCAACCGGTCCCCAAATGTCCCCAGGCCCCCAACTCTCCCCCCGGACCCTCAAAGGCCCCCCAAGCTCCCAAAGGGCCACCGGCGCCCCCAAAGGCCCACCCAGACCCCCAAAGACCATCCCCGGGCCCCCCAAAGGCCCATCGAGCTCCCAAAGGATTAACAGGGTCCCAAAGGCCCTCCACCGGCCCCCAACTGCCCCTCCGGACCCCCAAAGCCCATCCCCCGGGCCTCAAAGGTCCCCCCGAGCTCCCAAAGGACCAACGGGGTCCCAAAGGCCCTCCACCGGCCCCCAAATGTCCCCCAGGCACCCAAAGGCCCTCCCTGTGCCCAAAGGCCCTCCCTGTGCCCCAAAGGCCCTCCCCCGGCCCCCAAAGGTCCCCCGGACCAGAGAAGCGCCGCCGGGATAACACACACACACACACACACACACACACACACACACACACACACACACACACACACACACACACACACACACACACACACACAAATACATACACACATACATACACACATACACATATACATACACACACATACACACATACACACACACACACACACACACATACACACACACATACACACATACAAACACACATACACACACATATACACACACACACATACACACACAAACACACACACACAAACACACAAACACACACACAAACACACACACACAAAAACACACATACACACACACATACATACACACACAAACATAAACAAACAAAAACACAAACACGCAAACACACAAACACATAAATACACACATACATAGGTGAGTGTTGTCTGAAACCTATGATGTGAGAATATGTAATTTGCTATTTCTGACTTTTAATAACCGGATTTCTTAGTCTTTCGTAGGTGTGTGGTGTCTGAAACCTATGATTTGGGATGTGTGGGTTGCTATTTTTTGACTTTTCTGAGCAGGATTTCTTAGCCATTCGTAGGTGTGTATTGACTGAAACCTATGATTTGGGATGGTTAATTTGCTATTTTTGACTTTTCTGAGCTAGATTTCTTAGCCTTTCATAGGTGTGCCCTTTCAGAAAATTATGATTTGGGAGGTATAGTTTGCTTTATGGACTTTTCAGAGCTAGGATTCTTAGTCACTCATAGGTGTTTGTTGTCTGAAACTTCGAGTTTGGGATGAGTAGTTGGCTATTTCAGACTTTTCTGAGCTAAGGTTTCTTAGTATTTCGTAGGTGAATGCTGTCTGAAACTTATGATTTGGGATATGTAAATTACTATTTCGGGCTTTTCTGAGTTAGATTTCTTAGTCTTTCATAGGCGCGTGATATCTGAAACCTATGATTTGGGCTATGTAATTTCCTTTTCTGACTTTTCATAACCGGATTTCTTAGTCTTTCGTAGGTGTGTGGTGTCTGAAACCTATGATTTGGGATGTGTGGCTTGCTATTTTTTGACTTTTCTGAGCAGGATTTCTTAGCCATTCGTAGGTGTGTGTTGACTGAAACCTATGATTTGGGATGGTTAATTTGCTATTTTTGACTTTTCTGAGCTAGATTTCTTAGCCTTTCATAGGTGTGACCTTTCAGAAAATTATGATTTGGGAGGTATGATTAGGTTAGGTTAGGTTAGATTAAGTTAGGTTAGGTTAAGTTAGGTTAGGCTAGGTTAGCCTACGTCCGCGCGCGGACGTAGGCTAACCTAGCCTAACCTAACTTAACCTAACTTAATCTAACCTAACCTAACCTAATCATACACCTAACTTTTTGCCTGTCTCTCACCTAACCTAGGCTAACCTAAGTGAAGCGTATGTGGGCTAACCTAACCTAACTTAACCTAACCTAACTTGATCTAGCCTAACCTAACCTAACCATACTCGCCGGAAAAGGTTAGGTGTCGTCTCTTTGTGTGTGTGTTGTCCCTGTGTGTTAGTCGTCTCTCTCTGTGTGTGTGTGCGCACATAACCTCGTCTAATGTGAATTTCAACCACTCAGGCTGGTGGACTAAGACCCCAATTCTGAGCTAGTGAATTTCCACCATTCAGGCTGGTGGACTATGACCCTAATTCTGAGCTAGTGAATTTCCACCATTCAGGCTGGTGGACTGAGACCCCAATATTGAGCTAGTGGATTTCCACCATTCAGGCTGGTGGACTATGTCCCCAATACTGAGCTAGTGAATTTCCACCGTCCAGGCTGGTGGACTGGGTCCCCAATACTGAGCTGGTGGACTAAGACCCCAATTTTCCAACTCTTGCATTTCATGACAGAAATTCAAAATGTACTTCGAAAAATCAAGAGAATGTAACTGTGAGAAGGTAAAGCACAGCAAGTCACTACTAAAATATTCCAACTCTTGCATTTCACGATAGAAATTCAAAATGAAATTTGAAAAATTAAGACAATGTAACTGTGATATGGTAGTTTTCGTGTGTGTGCATAAGTTTTCGTGTGTGTGTGTGTGTGTGTAAGTTTTTGTGAGTGTGTGTAATTTTTTGTATGTGTGTAAGTTTTTGTGAGTTTGTGTTAGTGTTTGTTTGTGCGTTTGTTTTAGTGTGTGTGTGTAATTTTTTGTGTGTGTGTGTGTGTAATTTTTTGCGTGTGTTTGTTAGTTTTGTGTGTGTGTGTGTGTGTGTGTGTGTGTATTTTTTTTTGTGTTTTAGTTTTTGTGTTTGTGTGTGTGTAATTTTTTGAGTGTGTGTTTAATTGTTTTTGTGTTTGTGTGTTTAAGTTTTTGTGTGTCTAAGCTTTTGTGTGTGTTAGTTTTTAAGTGTGTGTGTAAGTTTTAGTATGTGTGTGTATAAGTTTTTGTGTGCTTGTCAGTTTTAGTGTTAATGTGTAAGTTTTTGTGTGTGTGTGTGTGTGTGTAAGTTTTTGTGTGTGTGTGCAAGTTTTTGCGTGTGTGTTTAAGTTTTTGTGTATGTGTGTGTTATTTTTTGAGTGTGTTTTTATGTTTTTTTGCGTGTTTGTATGTTTTTTTGTGTGTGTGTAAGTTTTTGTGTGCATGTAAGTTTTTGTGTGCATGTAAGTTTTTGCGTGTGGGTGTAAGTTTTTGTGTGTGTGTAAGTTTTTGTGTGTCTAAGCTTTTGCGTGTGGATATAAGTTTTTTGTGTGTTTGTGTAAGTTGTGTGTGTGTGTGTGTGTGTGTAAGTTTTTGTGTGTGTAAGTTTTTTGTGTGTGTGTGTGTGTTGTGTGTGTGTGTGTGTGTGTGTAAGTTTTTGTGTGTAAGTTTCGGTGTGTGTGTGTACGTTTTCGTGTGTGTGTGTGGAAGTCTTGTGTGTGTGTGTGTGTGTAGTTTTTGTGCGTGTGTGTGTGAGTTTTCTGTGTTCATGTGTAAGTCTTTGTGTGTGTGTGTGTGTGTGTGTGTGTGTGTGTCTGTGTGTGTGTGTAAGCTTTGGCGTGTGTGTGTGAGTTTCGTGTGTGTGTGTGTGTGTGTGTGTGTAAGTCTTGTGTGTGTGTGTGTGTAAGTTCTGTGTGCATGTAAGTTTTTGTGTGCATGTAAGTTTTCGTGTGCATGTGTAAGTTTTTGTGTGTGTGTGTGTGTGTAAGTTTGTGTGTGTGTGTGTGTGTAAGTTTGTGTGTGTGTGTGTAAGTTTTGACGTGTGTGTGTGTCTTCGTGTGTGTGTGTGTGTGAGTTTTCGTGTGCATGTGTAAGTTTTTGTGTGTGTGTAAGTTTTGGCGTGTGTGTGTAAGTTTTAGAGTGTGTTTGTGTAATTTTTGTGTATTTGTGTGTGTGTGTAATTGTTTGTGAGTGTGTGTGTGTGAGTTTTTTTGTTTTATTGTGTAAGTTTTTTTGTGTGTGTGTGTTTTTGTGTGTGTTCGTGTGTGTGTGTGTTAGTTTTTGTGTGTGTGTAAGTTTTGGTGTGTGTGTGTGTGAGTTTTCGTGTGTTTGTGTGTGTAAGTTTTTTGTTTGTGTGTGTGTGTAATTTTTTGTGTGCATGTAAGTTTTTGTGTGAATGTAAGTTTTCGCATGCATGTGTAAGTTTTGTGTGTGTGTGTGTGTGTGTGTGTGTAAGTTTTTGTTTGTGTAAGTTTTGGCGTGTGTGTGTGTGTAAGTTTTCGTGTGTGTGTGTGTAAGTTTGTGTGTATGTGTGTGTGTGTGTAGTTTTTGTGCATGTGTGTGTGAGTTTTTTTTGTGTTCATGTGTAAGTTTCTGTGTGCGTGTGTGTGTGTGTGTGTAAGTTTTTGTGTGTGTGTTAGTTTTGGTGTGTGTGTGTGAGTTTTCGTGTTTGTGTGTGTGTGTGTGTAAGTTTGTGTGTGTGTGTGTGTGTGTGTAAGTTTTTGTGTGCATGTAAGTTTTTGTGTGCATTTTATTTTTCGTGTGCATGTGTAAGTTTGTGTGTTTTTGTGTGTGTTTTTTTTTTTTTTTGTTTGTTTGTTTTTGTTGGTGTGTGTTTATGTTTTTTGGTGTGTGTTTTTGTTTTCTTGTGTGTGTGTGTGTTAGTTTTTGTGTGTGTGTGTGTGTAAGTTTTTGTGCGTGTGTGTAAGTTTTTGTGTGTGTGTAAGTTTTTGTGTCGTCTAATGTGAATTTCAACCATTCAGGCTGGTGGACTAAGACCCCAATTCCGAGCTAGTGAATTTCCACCATTCTGGCTGGTGGACTAAGACCCTAATTCTGAGCTAGTGAATTTCCACCATTCAGGCTGGTGGACTGAGACCCCAATATTGAGCTAGTGGATTTCCACCATTCAGGCTGGTGGACTAAGACCCCAATTCTGAGCTAGTGAATTTCCACCATTTAGGCTGGTGGACTGGGATCTTAATACTGAGCTTGTGGACTAAGGCCATAATTTCCCAACTCTTGCATTTCATGACAGAAATTCAAAATGAACAAGCCTGAAATAGCAAACTAGTCATCCCAAACTATTGGTTTCAGACAACAAACACCAATGATAGACTAAGAATCCTAGCTCTGAAAAGTTCAAATAGCAAACTACACATCCCAAATCGTAATTTTCTGACAACACACACCTATGAAAGACTATGAAACCTAGCTAATAAAAGCCGGAAATAGTAAATTAACCATCTCAAATCACAAGTTTCAGACAGCACTCACCTATGAACGGCTAAGAAATCCAGCTCGGAAAAGTCAAAAAATAGCAACCCAAACATCCCAAATCATAGGTTTCAGAAAACACATACCTATGAAAGACTAAGAAATCTAGCTTAGAAAAGCCCGAAATAGTAATTTACATATCCCAAATCCTAGGTTTCAGACAACACTCACCTAAGAACGGCTAAGAAACCTAGCTCAGAAAAGTCAAAAATAGCAATCTAGTCATCCCAAACTATAGGTTTCAGACAACACACACCTATGAAAGACTAAGAAATCAATCTCAGAAAAGCCCGAAATAGTAATTTACATATCCCAAATCATAGGTTTCAGACAACATTCACCTATGAAAGACTAAGAAACCTTAGCTCAGAAAAGCCTGAAATAGCGAAACTACTCATCCCAAACTAGAAGTTTCAGACAACAAACGCCTATGACGGACTAAGAATCATAGCTCTGAAAAGTTCGAATATCAAACTACACATCCCAAATCATAAGTTTCAGACAACACACAACTATGAACGGCTAAGAAATCTAGCTCAGAAAAGACAAAAAAAAGCAAACCACTCATCCCAATCATAGGTTTCAGTCAACGCACACCTAGGAAAGGCTAATAAATCCAGCTCAGAAAAGTCAAAAATAGCAAACTACGTATCCCAAATCATAGGTTTCAGTCAACACACACCAACGAAAGACTAAGAAACCTAGCTCAGAAAAGTCAAAAATAGCAAACTACTCATCCCAAACTATAGGTTTCAGACAACATTCACCTACGAAATACTAGAAAACCTTAGCTCAGAAAAGCCTGAAATAGCAAACTACACATCCCAAATCATAATTTTCTGACAACACAAACATATGAAAGTCTAAGAAACCTAGCTCAGTAAATTCTAAAATAGAACAATTACAAACACACATCATAGGTTTCAGACATCACACACCTATGAAAGACTAAGGAATCCAACTCAGAAAAGCCCGAAATAGTAATTTACATATCCCAAATCATAAGTTTCAGACAGCATTCACCTACGAAATACTGAGAAACCTTAGCTCAGAAAAGTCTGAAATAGCCAACTACTCATCCCAAACTCGAAGTTTCAGACAACACACACCTATGAGTGACTAAGAATCCTAGCTATGAAAAGTCCAAAAAGCAAACTATACCTCCCAAATCATAATTTTCTGAAAGGTCACACCTATGAAAGGCTAAGAAATCTAGCTCAGAAAAGTCAAAAATAGCAAATTAACCATCCCAAATCATAGGTTTCAGTCAACACACACCTACGAATGGCTAAGAAATCCTGCTCAGAAAAGTCAAAAAATAGCAAGCCACACATCCCAAATCATAGGTTTCAGACACCACACACCTACGAAAGACTAAGAAATCCGGTTATGAAAAGTCAGAAAAGGAAATTACATAGCCCAAATCATAGGTTTCAGACATCACGCGCCTATGAAAGACTAAGAAATCTAACTCAGAAAAGCCCGAAATAGTTATTTACATATCCCAAATCATAAGTTTCAGACAGCATTCACCTACGAAATACTAAGAAACCTTAGCTCAGAAAAGTCTGAAATAGCCAACTACTCATCCCAAACTCGAAGTTTCAGACAACAAACACCTATGAGTGACTAAGAATCCTAGCTCTGAAAAGTCCATAAAGCAAACTATACCTCCCAAATCATAATTTTGTGAAAGGACACACCTATGAAAGGCTAAGAAATCTAGCTCAGAAAAGTCAAAAATAGAAAATTAACCATCCCAAATCATAGGTTTCAGTCAACACACACCTACGAATGGCTAAGAAATCCTGCTCAGAAAAGTCAAAAAATAGCAACCCACACAACCCAAATCATAGGTTTCAGACACCACACACCTACGAAAGACTAAGAAATCCGGTTATGAAAAGTCAGAAATAGCAAATTACATATTCCCAAATCATAGGTTTCAGACAACACTCACCTATGTGTGTGTGTGTGTGTGTGTGTGTGTGTGTATTTTTTTGTTTATATGTGTTTATGTGTGTGTGTGTATGTGTTTGTGTTTGTGTGTATGTGTGTGTGTGTATGTGTGTGTGTATATATATGTGTATGTATATGTGTGTATGTGTGTATGTATGTGTGTAGGTATGTGTGTGTGTATTTGTGTTTGTGTCTGTGTGTCGGTGTGTGTGTGTGTGTGTGTGTATGTGTTTTTGTTTGTGTGTGTGTGGGTTGGTGTGTGTTTGTGTGTGGGTGTGTGTGTCTGTATATGTGTGGGTGTGTGTGTATATATATGTGTATATGTATGTATGTGTGTGTGTGTATGTGTGTGTGTGTGTGTGTGTGTGTGTGTGTGTGTGTGTGTGTGTGTGTGTGTGTGTGTGTGTGTGTGTGTGTGTGTGTGTGTGTGTGTGTGTGTGTGTGTGTGTGTGTGTGTGTGTGTGTGTGTGTGTGTGTGTGTGTGTGTGTGTGTGTGTGTGTGTGTGTGTGTGTGTGTGTGTGTGTGTGTGTGTGTGTGTGTGTGTGTGTGTGTGTGTGTGTGTGTGTGTGTGTGTGTGTGTGTGTGTGTGTGTGTGTGTGTGTGTGTGTGTGTGTGTGTGTGTGTGTGTGTGTGTGTGTGTGTGTGTGTGTGTGTGTGTGTGTGTGTGTGTGTGTGTGTGTGTGTGTGTGTGTGTGTGTGTGTGTGTGTGTGTGTGTGTGTGTGTGTGTGTGTGTGTGTGTGTGTGTGTGTGTGTGTGTGTGTGTGTGTGTGTGTGTGTGTGTGTGTGTGTGTGTGTGTGTGTGTGTGTGTGTGTGTGTGTGTGTGTGTGTGTGTGTGTGTGTGTGTGTGTGTGTGTGTGTGTGTGTGTGTGTGTGTGTGTGTGTGTGTGTGTGTGTGTGTGTGTGTGTGTGTGTGTGTGTGTGTGTGTGTGTGTGTGTGTGTGTGTGTGTGTGTGTGTGTGTGTGTGTGTGTGTGTGTGTGTGTGTGTGTGTGTGTGTGTGTGTGTGTGTGTGTGTGTGTGTGTGTGTGTGTGTGTGTGTGTGTGTGTGTGTGTGTGTGTGTGTGTGTGTGTGTGTGTGTGTGTGTGTGTGTGTGTGTGTGTGTGTGTGTGTGTGTGTGTGTGTGTGTGTGTGTGTGTGTGTTATCCCGGCGGCGCCTCTCTGGGCCGGGGGCCCTTTGGGGGCCGGGGGCGGGCCTTGGGGGCACAGGGAGGGCCTTTGGGCACAGGGAGGGCCTTTGGGGGCCTGGGGGACATTTGGGGCCGGTGGAGGGCCTTTGGGACCCCGTTGGTCCTTTGGGAGCTCGGGGGGACCTTTGCGGACCAGGGGCGGGCCTTTGGGGGTCCGGAGGGGCAGTTGGGGGCCGGTGGAGGGCCTTTGGGACCCCGTTAATCCTTTGGGAGCTCGATGGGCCTTTGGGGGGCCCGGGGATGGTCTTTGGGGGTCTGGGTGGGCCTTTGGGGGCGCCGGTGGCCCTTTGGGAGCTTGGGGGGCCTTTGAGGGTCCGGGGGGAGAGTTGGGGGCCTGGGGACATTTGGGGACCGGTTGAGGGCCTTTGGGAGCTTGGGGGGATTTTGAGGACCGGGGGCTTCCTTCGGGGTTGGGGTAGGAGGATTGGAACCCTTTGGGGTTGGGTTAGAGGACCTCACAACACTGTTCAAATGAAACTTGTGTATTATAACGACCACACTCAAAACCTCTTCCAAAATCTCTTCAAAAATCTTCTTTTAAAATGTCTCTATCTGTTTCGCCGAAATAGTTCCATAACCTGTCTAAAACGGTTTCGCCCAAATAATCCCTAAACGTAAATTCAGCGTGTTCCTTTGTTGTTGGCATCTCTGCGCTAACGCATTTCAAATTAATAAGAAACCTGATTCCCGCGCTAAAACAATTCATCGCTAAGATGTTTCTTTGGAGAATTGTTTTCCAAGGCCTTTGGTTATTAATATCTTTTGGAGTTCGACTAGTAGAACTGTTCCCGAGGCAAAGACATTAATGACTTGGATCTATTCCTGGAGAAATGTTTCTAGGCGAAAATTTTTAAAGTCTGACAGATGATGTCATTGATTAATTGATCTGTCAAGAAATGGGAAATTAATTTGTTGTTTCTAAGGGGAATTATTGATTCACGATAGGTGAATTGAGGTCGACTGCAAAGGTGTTCCAAGGTCGATGTTGTTGTTGTTGTAAGTGCACGCTCTCAGCGAATGTCAAGGTCGATGTTGTTGTTGTGAAATTTAGGTCATTGACCCCATTAACCACGTGTTCTCCCTAATGACTCTATGCCCTTATTTGTGAGCCCCGTCAGTATTCTATGCCCATATAAGGAGCCCCGTTTGTAGTCAATAAGGCCCTTCTACTATCAACTTCTTGGTCTGATGTCAAATAAAGATGTATTTTCGTGCCTATTGACTATTTTCTATTATTTTGTTGTGTTTCTATATTTATTAGAAATTGTGGGTTGCCGTAATTCACGCTTCTAATCCACATTTTGGTTGGACAATAAGTTCACATTGAGTTGAAAGCCCAAAAGTAAGCCAATTGAATTGTTTGAATAGTAAGACTACATATCACATATATCTACATATCTACATATCTACATAATCACGGATAACTACTGTTCATTAAGATGTGTAGGCAAGCTGTTTTTATGGACTTCAGCTCTACAAGTATTTTCACGCTTGCTTTTTGCCAGATGTAAGTTCAATTTATTGAGGTAGGAAACTATGCATCAAAGTTAACTTTATTTAATATGGATCATCTTGCATGAATTACAATGGATCATCAAGCAAAACTGAAAACGAACGTAAATCAGCACAACTAAAAGTAGGGCTAATGCTGCCTAGGCGTTCTGAAGACAAGAAAGTTATTTATACTTTATTATATTTTTATTTTGAGAGGTAAATTTTATTTTCCATAACATACAAAATAAATAAAAAGAATCTCAAAAACTACTGAGATGATGTAAATGAAGAGCTTAATATTTATTGATATTCATCCCTGAAAGTATCCGCAATTTAGGATTTGTTAAAGTTATAAAAGAGAAAAACTTTAAAATGCAATTTATTTCTATGTTGTTCATTTATTCAAAAAATCAAAGCTTATACTGTTTATCACTACTAGGAAAAAGTTGGTCCTAACAGGGTTTCTCTGGGGTACGATTTTTGATCGTATAATTTGTGCTTCACTAAATACATTTTTGAACTTTTTCTTTTTTATAATCCTAATACATAAAAAATTGTTGAGACTTTCAGGAATAAATATCAGATTTAGATTTAGATCCTCAAATGCCGAGTGACGTGTAGGGCAGCAATGGCTGGCCATCATGTGGTACGTTCCTGAGCGAAAGGTTAACCGTCCCTTAAGGATGACCATATTACTCTTGGCTCAACTGCAAGGGAACAACCAATGGTGGTTTGGTGTCTACCACTCTTCCGATGGCCCTGAGAAATCCAGCACCAAATTTCACAGGGATGTCGTTATTGCCTCATTCGAGTCATGTGCCCCAAGTATCACCACTTCCTAAATCAAATTTCATCGGTTATTACAGGCTAGTTGGTTAGAAACTTGATCCTGGTGTTGGGTACTCTATCAGCCCCGCAATTGCATGGTTTTTTTTAGCAAACAATTATTCTTAAATACATGTAATATTTTCTGTACAGCTCTAGAAAGGCTTCAGAATTCCCATCCATATGTCAGTTTGGATAATACTTTGATGTCAAAATGATACAGTTACAACTTAAGAGAATACTTGCTAGAACTTCAAATACTATTTAATCTACAAAATGTGGCGCCTGCAAGTAGTAAGTATCTATTGAATTTGCTTGCAGGTATAGGATTGGCAGCTTTCCAAGACAGATTACCAGACTAGTTATATGGCAGTGTATAATGTGGTCAAAAAGGTTTTTTTCTGTTTTTGTTGTCAATTGCACAATGAATATACGTCATGAGTTCACGTGCACATTCTTAAAAAAACTGGTATGTTATAAAGTAGTCAAACATGTTTTGGGGGCATGCATGAAATTATGTAATGCAACCGAAGTGGTTTTTCGAGGCAACATCCGTTTTTATGAGCCAATCAGAGAGCGGAGGTTACTCCATATACGATAACTTGATTTTTGGTTGGGATTTGAATAAAAGGAATGGTTTTCATTACAATTCATATTAGTAAGAGAATTGAATTCAGAGAGAATAGTTCATTTGAGAGGATATTAGTGGAGAAAAAATGAGTGGTGCATTTACATTATTGGAGATTAATGATGGAGCTGACAGCAGCAGCAACGATATACGAGTACCCAATGTGGCTGTGGAAATAACCACTGGCTGTAGACTATGCCTTGAATGGGACAGTATGTATGCTAGATACGTGATATCATTAAACAAGTTTAAGCAGGAGGAGCAACTATGTTTTGCTGGAAAAGTCAATATTCTCCATATAAATAAACTTTGGTCAGCATTAGATTTCCTATTGAAATATATTGATGAGAACAAAATGCATCAGTGAATACTATTATTTTAATTATGTTCAATAAAATTGTTTCTAAATCAAAGGTATTTTTCTTTCTATAGTAGACTAGCGTATATTTCCTAGAGTACAAAAAGAAATTCTGGTTAGTCTGTAGTTGGTTGTGAGAGTGTTAGGACTCTAAAAAATGGATAGATTTGAGAAAGAGCGAATCATGAGGAATCTAGTGCTTATGGAAAAACGTTTGATTCTAGATGACCATTTTCTAGAGTTGTCTATTCAAAGAAAGATATTTTCTCGAGGAATGCTTGTCGATATAATGAAAACTGATTCTCCATCATTAGACTATTGTATGAAGCTTCTACGTCGTGGTCCAAATGGATTTACACAATTTTTTGATATATTGATCACAACACGGCAAGATTATATTGTGGACATGCTTTTAAACACCCGTTTAGAAATTTAGGACTTTTTTCATGAGAAAGGTGGTGCTCAAGGATGATTTACTCCTCTCTCACTATCTCCGACAATTTCTGTTGTTGCTAGCTCAGTTTCATTGTAGCAGTGAGAGTGTTAACACATGAAAAAATGTTCCATACATGTCCCCTATGTATGTACACACTGGGCAGCTGGCCATCATGTGAGAATTGCACAATGATTGACGAGTATGATGAAAAGTGTAGATTATGCAACCCGTGTAAATTGCATAGAGGATATGCTGTACAAATTAAAGGTTGTAATTCCTGTCTTGAAAAGGTGCGTGACTATCATCCTAGAAGACACCTATGCTTCAATTGCCATTATGATAAATGTTATCAGTGGGAGAATACATGTCCCGGTATGATTGGAAAGAATCCTAACCGTGATTTTAGTTTATTGCTACGAGATTGGTATCGTCGCAGTTTTAGATTGTTCTGGGAGGAGGAGCCGGGTCACCGATTCAAATGCTCGAACAAAAAAAGAATATTCTTTCTACGTCATCGTTGTGAAGATATTGGGTCTTATGATAATAAGCCCTGTGATTTTTATTTGGCTGTGACGGAATGTGATTCGACACTTGAGGACACTGTTTGTGAAACTGCTTCAAATAAGCAAATTTAAACTTGTGAATTCTAAAGCATGAATGAGAATAGTATCATTGACTATACAAAAAGATATGAGAAGACTAAAGCCAAACTCTAATCTAGAAAATGTGACCCTGCCATTGCATTTAATCAGGATCAGTATGCTGTGAAATCAGATAATCTACCTGCATTAGTTGTTGTCGACAAATACCTATACCTAGTAGAAGATGAAATCTAAAGAGTAGAAAAGTCGTTTTATCTTGTATGTAAATTTTAATTATTTATTAATAAACAATTGAACATACATTTTTAGAACATTTTATTCGTAGGGCACTAGAATCAATATTAAATATGCTTGTAAGTATATTTTCCACTATGAAGTCGTTCAATTGAGGTAAGTCAACGTAGATGTCGAGAAACTGCTTGTAGGTGTAGCCACGACATCTGAACATGAAGAATAAAGTCCAGTAAATTTTTTCCTAAGACCTTTGGGGGGGGGGGCTCGCGGCCCGGAGGTGGGGGGGGCCGGCCGCCAGTGGGGAGGCGCACCGCCAGCCACTACCAAAGTTTTTTTTTTTTACTTAGAGCAGATTTTTTTGTGCTCTTGTACATGTTTCATTCAAATTAAAAAAAAAAGTAATATTTTTTTAAGTGCTTAGTGCATTTTTTATATATAAATTTAAAAAGTGTATTTTTTTCTCTACAGTACTGTTTTTAATACGAGAAATATTATTCTTTATTGATTTTTTGTTCTTGAACAGAGTAGGGAAATTAATTAGTAATTAGGCAACTATGGTCTAAAGTTAGGTTTCCCAGTGAACCATTGAAGTGACCTTGTATCAATTTAAAACGCCGTTCAGATCGTTTCTGTTTGAGCCGTCAATGTCGGGCAAAACAACACTCTTAAGTAAAATGATTAAAAATTGCGATAAAATGTTTGTGGAAAAGCCAAAAAAAATCTACTATTGTTACAGTATTCGGTAGGAGTCATACGATAAAATAAAAGCAATTGCCACGACGGGATTGGTGCAGATACAATTCGTACAGAGACATGATGGTTTCAACATTATTGAACCCAACTCTTGGCTGATTATTGATGATCTGGCTGAATCTATTGAACAATGGTCCTAGAAAATGCTGCAAATGTTCACCGTTCGCTCTCATCATGAACAGATTTCCGTTACACTGGTTCTACACAAACTCTTTCATCAGAGCAAATTTATGCGAACACTTGCATTGAACTGCACCTATTATATTATATACAAAGTTGTTAGAGATTCCAGCTCGCTAATAACCCTCAATAAACAAATCTATCCAGGTGCCCCTAAATTTCTGCTCTCAGCATACAATCAGGTAACTAATCAACCCTACGGCTATATCCTATTGGATCTTAATCAAAATACACCCGAGGATCTGCGTGTAGTCACAGATATTTTCGACAATGAAATTACAGTATATCTCCCCGTGAACACTAAAAAGACCTATTAGTTGTTATCGTGACACTAAAGAAGCTACATAAAAATTGTCATCTGTTTTCAGCTCTAAGCGCTTCAAAACCCTCGCTTAGGAAAGCCATACTCAAACATGGTATTGACAATGATTTCATTAATCTAATATCTGAACTTTGTTTAAATTTGACCGAGGGTAATGCTCAACTGTCAGAATTAGTTAAGCAGCAGGAAAAGCAACATTGTTCCATTGTACGTAAATTGGCTTCTAAAAAAAAAGGAAATAATTTTAAAACGAAACGACTTCTTCAGGCGGGCGGTAGCTTTTTCACACTTTTACTGCCAATAATTGCAGGACTTGTAAACAGATTTCTCTAGTGAGAATGACAAAACCCTATAAATTGACTCCGATAGAACTCGCTCTCTCACCCGTGGAACACTTTGAGAACAATCTGCGTAAATTCCTTGACAACGAGAATATTGAGGATGATAAAAAACTGCTTTTACTTCAAGATGCACTTCGCCGAGTGGACAAACATAAGCCCTATAGTGTGAAGGCCACTGCTGCTGCTGCTATGGATCACAAAAAAGAATCATCTCCTCAAGAGTCTGCTGGAACACAATTAAAGAAGGAAGAATTGGATTCAATTGTATTGAAAATGAGAAATCTACTGCCCAACTCATATGGGGAAAAAATTAAATGACTCCTAACCTATCTCATGGAAAGTGGTCAAGATCATATTCAAGTTGAGAGCAATGGGAAAGGGATTATAATTCAGGGCAAGAGCTATAATCTACTTAATTTCATCTATGATATGGTTACAAATCTTAAAGGACTATTATCATTTGACGCTCATCTATACAACTTTCTAAATACATTAATCTTCTCCAAAAGTCTTATTAGCAATAGACAAATTCTAAAAAAATTAAATGAACATGCATCAACAACAACACCATTAAAATATGAAGAAGAAGAAGAAGATTTTAAATCAATTTTGGAAAATACTTGCACACCACTGATAGCTAGACAAAAGCGAAGACGTATCAAGTCAACGTCACCACCTTCACCACCACCACCAGCCACCAGTATACAAAAGGGTAGCGGACGTTAAACAACGTGTTTACGTTCAAAATGGTTGAAGTTCCGAAAGGTGTTTATAAAAATATTGGTGAGGTGGGGAGTTTAAGTTCCCCCACCATTCTTTCCAAGGTCATTGGTGTTCACACTAAAAGTGTACAAGACTATCTACAAAATGAATCAAGTTTGACTCGACATAGAACTCATAGACTTTGTGCTAATCAATACCGAAAAACTAAAGCCTTTTTCCCATTGCATACAAAGCAAGCAGATCTCCTAACTAGGTGAGATTCAAAGACGTCACAATACACCGTACAAGTAAATTCTACTTGCAATCAGTGTTTTTAGTCGCTATTCATATGCAATTCCATTGCGCTCGAAGAGAGGCGTTGAAGTTGCTCAGGCCATTGAAAGTATTCTCGAAAAGGATTCATATAAAAAAATTCAAACGGATCGCGGTAGTGAATTTGTTAACCCCCATGTTGCAAAAGTACTAATGAAATATTGTACTCTGCTCTATCTTAGTCAAAGCCCTGTACATGTATCTTTGGTTAATCGGCTTTTAAAACCTATTTAGCTATTAATTTGAGGCTTTGGCACATTGAAAAATACATTAGCTTGTATCCTTGGGTTGTAAAAGTTCTTGCCGGTTCTTATGCAACAACCTCTTCGATCTTGTTACCGCTCAACCCCAACGGAAGTTCATCATTCTGATCATAATACAATTGACACCTTTCTTAAACAGTATTCCAATAAGGCAATTGCCAAGAAGAAAAATTTATGCAAGTCCAGTTACACTCTTTGTCCCAATAGAAAAAGTAATGATTCTAAAAAGGGGGAGTACAAATCGTACATAAAACCTTTTAAAGAGATGGAAGCACAAGACACTGAACCCCTAGGTACCCAACTACACGATGTTAGGGATAAGGAGATTCTCGTTAACTTTCAGGCATATAAACTACAAAAGTTTAAAAATAATAGTGAAATCTATCAAATTGAAAAGATATTAAAGACTCGTACTCACAGGGGTAGGAAACAGTTACTTGTTCGGTGGCTAGGATACAACTCTGATTTTGATTCTTGGATCGGTGTTGAAGATATTGACAATACCCAATGATTTCTATGTAACTTTTATGTCAAACGTTTCCGACCCTCTCTACAACGACTTGAATACAACAAGTGATTTTTGGACGAAACTATCCCCCGCCATCAAAATTGATAGTGTGCTTGGAGCGGCCCGTTCCATTTGCGGACTAAAAAATGCCCATGACATTACTTGGAGGGAATGTGTGTACTTTACGAAAGCTATACCATTCGATTAGTCACTCTTTGCCAGAGATGCATTGACGAGGGCACTTGAGTATAATAGACATCCACATACTAAATTGGAATACATTGAGTACAATGATATGAGTGATTTTTGTCGTACAATCAATAAAAAAATCTCATATCGTAGGAATGGTAAATTCCATTTTAATTATTCATTGGAACATGATAGGATTTACATTACCTCAACTGTTGACACTGAAATAATTGTTCTCAATGATAATCTGAGAGACGTTCTTGGCTTTAAACAGAATACGATCAATGGAAAAATGCTGGCGCCGTTTACGGGATGGATCAAGTTATTTTTGCTGATTATCCAGAGTGTTTCGCCTCGGACTCTTGCATATTTCTCAATGCTTCCTTTGTGGAAACATCGAAAGTCGGTAATTCAAATGTCCCCCTCCTACGTGTTCTTGAACGAAAAACAACTCATGAACTTGTTCATCACTATAATATAAAGCATCTTCAGTATGTTCCTGTAAACACTTTTTATTTGGAACTCTGTCAGTTAACACTAAGAAGTGAATTGGGTGATCCTCTAGCAATAACAAAAGGCTTAGCAGTGATTACATGTCATTTTCGACCCATTGTCGGCGAAAGCACAATCACCTAAAATGAACAATACAAGAATTCCATTTGTCTGCCCCGATATCGAGTGCTATTTAGGTGCTATGAGTTCACATCACATAGATAATTGATTGAACTACTACAAAGGACATACTGAGATGACTGGCTATGATCTCAGTGGATGGTTTTCTAGGCTATTTCGTTCTGCACTACCCCTTGCCAGAAAATATCTTGTGCCTGCTGCCTCAAATTTTGCTGCCTCCACACTAGAGGACTGGGGGTCGGGCAAGAATTTCAAGGAGAGTGTTAAGGAAAATATTAGATCTTCAGCAACCTTTGGGGAACGGGGGGGTTCCTTCGGATTTGAGATTTGGGGATTGGAGCCTTTTGGATCGGGGTAGGGCGATTGGGGCCCTGTGGGGTTGGGGTAGAGGACCTCACGACACTGTTCAAATAGAAATTGTGTATTATAACGACCACACTCAAAACCTCTTCCAAAATCTCTTCAAAAATCATCTTTTAAAATGTCTCTAACTGTTTCGCCGAAATAATTCCATAACCTGTCTAAAACAGTTTCGCCCAAATAATCCCTAAACGTAATTCAGCGTGTTCCTTTTGTTTTTGGCATCTCTGCGCTAATGCATTTCAAATTAATAAGAAACCTGATTCCCGCGCTAAAACAATTCATCGCTAAGATGTTTCTTGGAGAATTGTTTCCAGGGCGTTTGGTTATTAATATCCTTTGGAGTTCGACCAAAAGAGTTGTTTCCGAGGCAAAGACATTAATGACTTGGATCTATTCCTGGAGAATCGTTTCTATGCGAAAATTTTTAAAGTCTGACAGATGATGTCATTGGTTGATTGATCTGTCAAGAAAGGGGAATTAATTTGTTGTTTCTAAGGGGAATTATTGATTCATGATAGGTGAATTGAGGTCGACAGCACAGGTGTTCCAAATTCCTGGACGGCATAACATTCGCTGAGAGCGTGCACTTACAACAACAACAACAACATCGACCTTGACATTCGCTGAGAGCTTGCACTTACAACAACAACAACATCGACCTTGACATTCGCTGAGAGCGTGCACTTACAACAACAACAACAACATCGACCTTGGAAATTTAGGTCATTGACCCCATTAACCAGGTGTTCTCCCTAATGACTCTATGCCCATATTAGGTGTACTGACACGAGATACATTCTTTTGATAACCGAATTTTTTACTGCCACGACTCAATAAGGCCTTTCTACTTATACTACCATTACTTCCATAAAAACCTTATATGCTCCCGGGGCACAATTTACAACACTTGCCCCTGAGTTCTAGTGGGCTGTGTTATCCCTGGAGTCTTTGTTATATGATCTTTATATATTTTGAACTAAATAGTTATACAAAAAAATTCGATCGCGTGCATTTAGGGAAAAGAGGGTTGGCAGGGGTGGGGCTAGTTGTCATTGGATCACTATTTACTTTTAAAAAGGGAATTAGAACTTTCGCTTTCTAATTATTTGAGTCCCCTCCGAGGTTTTTACGACCACTTCTTCCATAAAAACTTTATATGCCCCCAGGGCATAAGTTACAACTCTTCCCAAGGGCTCTGGGGATGATGTTGACCCCGATGTTTTTGTTATCTGATCATTGGACTATTTCAAACAGACTGAAAATCCCAAAATTTTGATTTGATGTATCTGGGGAAAAGAGGGTGTGTGTGTGTGTGGGTTGGGGGTAGATGCCCTTCGATCCGTTTTGACTCAAAAAAGGTAACTAGAACTTTCAATTTCCAATCGAATGAACCACCTCTGAAGTTTTTATGACCTCCCCTTACATAAAAACCTTGTATGACCCCTGGGCATAGCTTAAAACACTTGCCCCCATGCTCTGGGGGGCTGTGTTGATCCCCGGAGTTTTAAAAAAATGGCTATCTCAAAGTTTTTATCGGATGGGTTTGGGAAAAAGGACGTGAGGGGGGGGGGTTGTTAAGTTGCCTTCCAATTTCTTTTGAATCTTAAAAAGTTAACTAAAACTATCAGTTTCCAATCAAATGAGCTCTCTCTGAAGCTTATATGAGCATCCCTTCTATAAGAACAATATAAGTACCCAGGGTATAATTTAAAACGCCTTCCTCCCGGCCCTCGGGTGTTGTGTCAACCCCAGAGTTTTCTTTATATGATCTTGGAGTTGTGTTTAACATAATGGTTATCTTAAAATTCTTATCGGATGTATTTGGAAAAAAAGGGTGTGAGGGGGCTGTTGCCCTCCGATCTCTTTTGTCTATTGAAAAGTGAACTAGAACTTTTAATTTCCAATCAAATGAGATCTTTCTGAAGTTTATACGAGCATCCCCTCTATAAGAACCATATAGCCCTCATGGCATAACTTACAACTCCTGCCCCCGGGCCCTGTTTTTTTTTTGCGACCCTGGAGTTTTTTTTTGCGAAGGGTTTGGAACTGTTGCTGCAGTTTTTGGAGGTTTCAACGTTACTCTTTTTAACAGAGAGGCTATCTAAAAATTTCTATAAGATGAATTTGGGGGAAAAGGGGCTTGAGGAGCTAGTTGTCCTCTCATCTCTATTGACTCTTAATAAGTGAACTAGAACTTTCAATTTCCAATCAAATGGGTCCTCTCTGAAGTTTATACGAGCATCCTTTCTATAAGAACCATATATGCCCCCAGGGTATAACTTACAACGCCCGCCTCCGGGCCCTGACGAGTTTTGATGAGTCCGGACTTTTCGTTACATGATCTTTGAACTGTTTTTAGCAAAATGGCTATCTCAAGATTTTTATTGGATGAATTTGGAAAAAAGGGGCGTGGGGGGCCTAGTTGCCCTCCGATCTCTTTTGGCTCTTGAAGAGTGAACTAGATCTTTCAATTGCCAATCAAATGATCCATCTCTGAAGTTTATACAAGCATCCCTTCTATATGGACCATATAAGCCCCCAAGACATAAATTACAACACCTGCCCCCGGGTCCTGGGGGGTTGTGTCGACCCTGGAGTTTTCGTTACATAATTTTTGAACTATTTTTAACAAAATAGCCATCTCAATTTTTCATCGGATGTATTTGGGGGAAAAGGGTGTGGAGGGGGGGTGGGCTACTTACCTTTCGATCTATTTTGACTATTAAAAAATGAACTAGAACTTTCAATTTCCAATCAAATAAGTCCTCTCTGAAGTTTATACGAGCATCCCCCTATAAGAACCATCTATGCCTCCAGAGCATAACTTAGAACGCCTGTCCCTAGGCTCTGGAGGATTTTTTCGACCCTGGAGTTTCCGTTATATGATCTTTGAACTGTTTTTAATAAATGGCTATATCAAAATTTTTTCGGATGTATTTGCGGGAAAAACGGCGTGAGGGGGGAGGGCTAGTTGTCCTCCGATCTCTTTTGACTCTTAAAAAGTGAACAAGAACTTTCAGTTTCCAATCAAATGAGGCCTCTGAAGTTTATACGATCATCCCTTCTATAAGAAATATGTAAGCCCCCAGGGCATTACTTACAACGCCCGCCACTGGGCCATGGGGGATTGTGTCGACCATGGAGTTTTCCTTATATGACTTTTGAACTATTTTTAACAAAATTGCAATCTCAAAATTTTCATCGGATATATTTGAGGGAAAAGGCCGTGCGGGGGGGGGGGCTAGTTGCCCTTCAATTTTTATTGAATATTAAAAAGTGAGCTAAAACTTTCAATTTCCAGTCAAATGAGCCTTCTCTGAAGTCTGTACAACCATCCCTTCTGTACGAGCAAATACCCCCAGGGCATAACCTACAACGTCTGCCCCGGGGCCCTGAGGGGTTGTTTCGACCCTGGAGTTTTCGTTATATAATCTTTGAACTTTTTTTTTAACAAAATGGCTATCTCAAATGTTTATCGGATGTATTTGGGGAAAAAAGGGACCTGGGGGAGCTAGTTGCCCTCCGGTCTCTTTTGACTCTTAAAAAGCGAGCTAGAACTATCAATTTCCAATCAAATGAGCCCTATCTGAAGTTTATAGGAACATCCCTTTATTAAGAGCCATATATGCCCCCAGGACATAACTTACAATGCCTGCCCCGGGCCCTGGGGGATTGTGTTGACCCCGGAGTTTTTGTTAAGTAGTTTTTGAACTATTTTTAACAAAATAATTATATTAAAATTTTTATCGGATGCATTTGGGGTAAGATGGCGCTAGGTGGAGGGGGGGAGACTAGTTGCCATTCGATCACTTTTGATTCTTAAAAAGGGTACTAGGACTTCCGATTTCCAATTGAATTAGCCCCCTCTGCAGTTTATACGACGATTCCTTCCATATGAAGTGGCTCTGGGGAAAAAAATAATAATAAATAAAAAAACATTGGAGCCGTATGGCCTTTACTATGGCAAACCTACAGCGTTGCCTCTGAAATGTATCCTCCTGTATCAACCCAGGATGTTAATTCTCCCGTTTACACAGTTAACACATAGATCATACATGTCAAATATACAAGCTGCACACCAAATATAATCCACTAATAATTTGGAAAAAGCTTATTAACGCCGATAGCCCTGGCTAGGTACTGCGCCAATTTTCCTAGAGAGACGAGGAAACGCTTAAAAGGATATTGTTTTCTACCCATTAGTTTGGCGTTAAAGCTGTATTTCAAAACGGGTAGGGTCCATTTGCCTTAGCTTTGGCATCGAAATCTAGTCCATCGGCTTATTGTTTTTCCATTCACTTTCTATCCCTTTGGCACCAATTTTAGTGAGCCACCTTAGTCGTCGGGAGGTCTTCTAAAAGTAAAGTTTATTTTTGACTCTGTTTTATTCTAGTTGCAAAACGTATAATCTTGATAAAATTCTTGATAATTTCTATTGCAAGGTTCATTATATATAACTTTATCTTTTTGTTCTATTTTACTTTTTTTAAATGAAATAAAATTTTCTTTCATTTCAGTGACATTCGCGGATGAGCACGGGATCAGTTGGGGCTACACTGGAGACAACGGTGAGTGATTTGCGCCAATACATAGTAATAAAATGAAATATTATATCAATACAGAGCAGGGTCAATACCGCGAGAAATAATAGCACATGGTCATTTCACATTTAAAATGTTTGTCATTAAAGTAGAACTGAAGGGTTGCGCTTTTTAAAAATTCTGTGTACATCATCTGGCAAGTTCAACTTGGGATGACACTGTCTGATGTGTGGCACAAGCAGGTGTGATGTAGCGCAAGTGTGTCTAAGCGTGGAACGGAGTGTGTCATGCGCGGTGGAACAAGTGTTGTTCAGGGGTTTGCATTCGACAATAAAGAGGGAACAACCCTTAAAGTAGACCAAGCTAATTCAAGGTTTGGATTTGCAAACACCAGCAAAATCAAAAATGTTTTAAGGCCATTGTTTTGCCTGCAACATCAGGAATTCATACAGAAACTTGAGGATCGGGAAGAACTTGAAGTAGAAACACCGAAAGCAAACAATATATACGCAAAATATGAAAAATACTAAGAAAAAATCTTAAATAGCCCAAGTTCTGAAAATGGGAAAGGCAGAGACTGAACGCCCCGTGCAGACAAGTCCCCTCAAAATAGCTGAGGCTCATGATCTTTCAGAAGTATTCATGAACTATTGATAAAGATATTCTAGAAGTTACCGAAGGGTTCTAAAATCATCAGATTTCTTTTCATATCATTTTTGTAAATCTGCTTCGCTTATTAGCCAAATCTAATGATTTTGGTCTCATAACTAGCTATTCATTTTTTAGGAATCATTACAACGCTTTTTCATATAGTTCTCATGCAAGGCCGTTGCCAGGGGAGAGGGTTACGGGATTTGGACGGGGATCCCCCCCCCGAAATGGTTGTTCGACACGTAAAAACGTAACAAATGTGTGTGTGTGTGTCAGTTTGTTTGTTTGTGTAAGTTTGAGTTTGTGTTTTAGTTTATGTGTGTATGTATGTATTTTTGTGTGTAAGTTTTTTGTGTGTGTGTGTGTGTGTGTGAGTTTTTGTGTGTGTAAGTTTTTTGTGTGTGCGTAAGTTTTTTTGTGTGTGTGTAATTTTTTGTGTGTGTGTAAATTTTTGTGTGTGTGTAAGTTTTTTTGTGTGTGTAAGTTTTTGTGTGTGTGTAAGTTAGTGTGTGTGTGTAAGTTTGTTTTGTGTGTGTAAGTTTGTGTGTGTGTGTGTTCTGATTTTTGTGTTCTCGCAAGAAAATGGTTTGCCTTTAACATACTTAGCCGTAGTTAGTTGAAACTGTGCATAAATATCGTAATTTTTAGTCTAATTGTGTGGCTACTAAAGGAACAATGAGCAATTTTTTTCTGTAGGCTAAATATCTTCGCAGTTGACCTTTACCCCCCCTATTTTCCGAGGGGTGTTGACACACTGACGGCATTGTGACACTTTGGTGGTGGTTAATCGTAGTTCACGTTGATGGTTTGTGTTCTCGCAAGAAAAATACCTCATCTTTTAAGATACTTAGCCGTATTTAGTCGAAACTGTGCAAAAATATCATAATTTTTAGTCTAATTGTGTGTGTGTGTGTAAGTTTTTGTGTGTGTGTAATTTTATGTGTGTGTGTAAGTTTTTGTGTGTGTAAGTTTTTGTGTGTGTGTGTGTGTGTGTGTTTATGTGTGTGTAAGTTTTTGTGTGTGTGTAAGTTTTTATGTGTGTGTGTAAGTTTTTGTTTGTTTGTAAGTTTTTGTGTTTTGTTTATTGTTTTTGTGGTTGTAAGTTTTTTTGTGTGTGTATTTTTTTGTGTGTGTGTGTGTTCTGATTTTTGTGTTCTCGCAAGAAAATGGCTAGCCTTTAACATACTTAGCCGTTGTGTGTGTAAGTTTTTGTGTGTGTGTAAGTTTGTGTGTGTGTGTGTGTGTGTGTTTTAGTTTTTGTGTGTGTGTGTGTGTTTGTAATTTTTTTGTGTGTTTGTGTAAGTTTTTGTGTGTGTGAAATTTTTTGTGTGTTTTTGTAAGTTTTTTTTGTTTGTGTTAGTTTTTGTGTGTGTAAGTTTTTTTGTGTGTGTAAGTTTTTGTGTGTGTGTGTAAATTCTTGTGTGTGTGTAAATTTTTGTTCGTGTGTATTTTCGTGTGTGTGTGTAATTTTGTGTGTGTGTGTATGTTTTTATGTGTGTGTTAGTTTTTGTGTGTGTGTGTCAGTTTTTGTGTGTGTGTGTAAGTTTTTGTGTGTATAAAAGTTTTTGTGTGTGTGTAAGTTTTTGTGTGTGGGTGTAACTTTGTGTGTGTGTGTTATATATTTTGTGTTTTTAAGTTTTTGTTTGTTTGTTTTAGTTTTTTTTTGCGGTTGTAAGATTTTTTTTTAGTGATTAATTTTTTTTGTGTTTGAGAGTTTTTGTGTGTGTGTGTGTGTGTGTGTGTAAGTTATTTTGTGTGTATTTTAGTTTTTTTGTGTGTTTGTGTAATTTTTTTTTTTTTTTTATTTTTTTTTTGTTTGTAAGTTTTGTGTGTGTAACTTTGTGTGTGTGTGTGTTTAAGTTTTTTTTTGTTTGTGATAGTTTTTGTGTGTGTATTATTTTTTGTTTTTATAAGTTTTTTTGTGTAAGATTTTGTTTGCGTGTGTTAGTTTTTGAGAAAAGCTCGAAATAGTAATTTACATATCCCAAATCATAGGTTTCAGACAATATTCACCTATGAAAGACTATGAAACCTTAGTTCAGAAAAGTCCGAAATAGCAAACTACTCGTCTAAAACTAGAAGTTTCAGACAACGAACGCATATGAGGTACTATGAATCCTAGCTCTGAAAATTCCAAATAGCAAACTACACATCCCAAATCTTTATTTTCTGACAAGACATACCTATGAAATGCTAAGAAATCTACCTCAGAAACCACAAAAATAGCAAAACGCTCATTCCAATCATTGGTCTCAGTCCACACACCAACGAAAGACTAAGAAACCTAGCTCGGAATAGTCAAAAATAGCAAACTACATATCCCAAATCATAGGCTTCAGTCAACACACACCTACTAAAGTCTAAGAAACCTATCTCAAAAAAGTCAAAAATAGCAAACTATTCACCCCAAACTATTGGTTTCAGACATTAATCACCTAGGAAATATTATGAAGCCTTAGCTCAGAAAATCCCGAAATAGTAAACCATACTTCCCAACTCATAATTTTCTAATAAGACCTGCTTAGGAAAGGATGAGAAAACTAGCTCAGAAAAGTGAAAAATAGCAAACTATTAATCCCAAATCATAGTTTTTAGTCAACACATACCTGCGAAAGGCTCGGAAATTCAGCTCTGAAAAGTCAAGAAAGCAAACCCCTCATCCCAAATCATAGGTTTCAGTCAACACACACCTACGAAAGACTAAGAAATCCAACTCAGAAGAACCCGAAATAGTAATTTACATATCCCAAATCATAAGTTTCAGACAACATTCACCTACGAGATACTAAGAAACCTTAGCTCTGAAAAGTCCAAAAAGCAAACTACAAATCCCAAACTCGAAGTTTCAGACAACAAACACCTATGAGTGACTAAGAATCGTAGCTCTGAAAAGTCCAAAAAGCAAACTACACCTCCCAAATCATAAGTTTCAGACAACACACACCTACGAAAGGCTAAGAAACCAAGCTCAAAAAAGTCAAAAATAGCAAACTACTCAACCCAAACTATTGGTTTCAGACATTATTCACCTAAGAAATATTACAAAAAGTTAGCTCAGAAAAGCCTGAAATAGTAAACCATACATCTCAAATCATATTTTTCTAAAAGCACACGACTATGAAAGTCTAAAAAAACTAGATCATAAAAGTCAAAAACAGAAAACTACAAATCCCAAATTATTGGTTTTAGTCAACACATACCTGCGACAGGTTAAGAAAAGTCAAGAAAGTAAACCCCTCATCCCAAATCATAGGTTTCAGTCACCACACACCTACGAAAGACTAAGAAATCCAGCTCAGAAGAACCCGAGATAGCAATTTACATATGCCAAATCATAAGTTTCAGACAACATTCACCTACGAGATACTAAGAAACCTTAGCTCTGAAAAGTCCAAAAAGCAAACTACAAACCCCAAACCCGAAGTTTCAGACAACAAACACCTATGAGTGACTAAGAATCCTAGCTCTGAAAAGTCCAAAAAGCAAACTACACCTCCCAAATCATAAGTTTCAGACAACACACACCTATGAATAGGCTAAGAAATCTAGCTCAGAAAAGTCAAAAATAGCAATCCACCCATCCCAAATCATAGGTTTCAGACAACACACACCAACGAAAGACTAAGAAATCTAGCTTAGAAAAGTCCTAAATAGTAATTTACGTAACCCAAATCATTAGTTTCAGACAACAGTCACCTATTAAATACTAGGAAACCATAGATCAGAAAAGCCTGAAATAGTAAAATATTAACCATAAAATAGCAGTTTCAGACAACAAACGCCTATGAGAGACTAAGAATCCTTGCTCTGAAAATTCCAACGTGAAAACAACGCATCCCAAATCATAATTTTGACAACAAAGACCTATGAACGGCTAAGAAATCCAGCTCAGAAAAGTAAAAAATTGCGATCCACCTATCCCAAATCATAGGTTTCAGACAACACACACCAACAAAAGACTACCAAATCCAGCTCAGAAAAGTCTAAAATAGTAGTTTACATATCGCTACTCCTAAGCTTCCGACAACATACATAACTGACAGACGAGGCTTGTGGAGAACGGTTAAGGGTCTGTGGGACCCTTGAGGACCGGAAGGTCCTTTGGGAGCTTGGGGGGACCTTTTGGGACCGGCCGCGTCCTTCGGGGTTGGGATGGGGTATGAGGAGCCTTTGGGGTTTGTGTCGAGGACCTCACGACAATTTTAAAATACAACTTGTGCATTATAAGGACCACAGAGTTTTACCCTCAAATTCTCTTCTAAAATCATCTTTTAAATCATCTTTTAAAATGTCTCTAACTGTTTCGCCGAAATAATTCCCTAAAATAATAATTTGTTCTGAAAAGATATAATAAAGCCTTAAAACAGTATTAAAATGGAGGCTCGGGATCCTTTGGGGCGCCGGAGACCCTTTGGGAGCCTGTGGAACCTTTGAGGATGGGTGGCTTCGATCGGGGTTGGGGTGGGGGATCGGAAACCTTTGGGGTTGTGGTAGAGGACCTCACAACACTCTTCAAATGAAGCTTGTGTATTATAACGACCACAGAGTTTCACCCTCAAATCCTCTTCTAAAATCCTCTTTTAAATCATCTTTTAAAATATGTCTAACTGTTTCGCCGAAATAATTTCCTATAATGGCTAAAACAGTTTCGCCCAAATAATCCCTAAACGTAATTTCAGTGAGTTCCTTTTGTTTTTGGCATCCCTGTGCTTTCACATTTGAAATTACAAAGAAACGTTTTCGCACGCTAAGATCAAAACATTTACTCGGAAACGATTCTCTTTAGAAACAATAAATTAATTCCCCTTTCGTAAATCAATAATTCCCCTTAGAAACAACAAATTAATTCCCCTTTCATGCCAATCAATAATGACATCAGCTGTCATGTATGATCTAAACTTTGCCTCGGAAACATTCTCTTTGGAAATACATCAAAGACATTAATTAACTTGACGTCATCTGTCAGACACTATTAAACTTTGCCCGGAAACAATTTGAGTAATGACTGACAGCACAGGTGTTCCATGTCAATGACACACTTTGATTACGCAATCAATTTCTCGGAAATCCATCTCCCCTAGGGACTCTATGCCCATATTTGGTGTGCAAAAAAAGTTGTAGGTGGCAGCAGGGGTGAGTGACACGAGTAGCACCTCCCCTCTACTTGGGTTGTTGGCAGAAGGGTGTCTTAATGTGCTTATAGTGCTGTACTGTGGGCCGAATTCCTAGCGAAAAACCTGAGTGGATGACTTGAAAATAAAAATTTTAACGAGAAATGGCTGAAAAGTGTTTTGGGGGAGATGGGTTGATTGGCAGAAGGGTGTCTTAGAGTACTTATTGTGCTGTACTGTGGGCCAAGTTGCTAGCGGAAAACCCGTGTGGATGACTTGAAATAAAATTTTTTAACAAGAAATGGCTGAAAAGTGTTTTGGGGGAGATGGGTTGCTTGGCAGAAGGGTGTCTTACAGTCCTTATAGTGCTGTACTGTGGACCGAGTTGCTAGCGGAAAACCCGTGTGGATGACTTGAAATAAAATTTTTTAACAAGAAATGGCTGAAAAGTCTTTTGGGGGAGATGAGTTTATTGGCAGAAGGGTGTCTTAGAGTGCTTATAGTGCTGTACTGTTGGCCGAGTTTATAGCGAAAAACCTGAGTGTATGACTTGAAAATAAATATTTTAACAAGAAAAGGCTAAAAAGTGTGTTGGGGGAGATGGGTTGATTGGCAGAAGGGTTTCTTAGAGTACTTATAGTGCTGTACTGTGGGCCTAATTCCTAGCGGAAAACCCGTCTGGATGACTTGAAAATAAAATTTTTAACGAGAAATGGATGAAAAGGGTTTTGGGGGAGATGAGTTTATTGGCAGAAGGGTGTCTGAGAGTACTTATAGTGCGGTAATGTGGGCCGAATTGCTAGCGGAAAACCCGAGGGGATGACTTGAAAATAAAATTTTTAACGAGAAATAGCTAAAAGGTGTTTTGGGGGAGATGGGTTGATTGGCAGAAGGATGTC